>NC_137661.1:5911119-5982330 GCF_963422515.1 Blennius ocellaris | reverse complement strand
TCTCTGCCAAATCTGACAGTTTAAAAGAAAAAAAAAAGAAAGGAGAAGCTCACTCATCTTTGCCTGTGGCCAGTGTCAAATTAGTTACAATTATCCACTTGTTGCTTGAATTAGACATATTGGCAATAAAATGAAGGAGTTGAATGGCAAAATTAAATCCACAGGCTTAATGGTCGGGTCCTTGATGGGTGAGGATTCCGTGAAAGGGATCGGACATGAATGAGAAAGAGAGATAGAAGAAAGGACATTAGTTTACATGTATATAAAAAAATAGCCTGACAAAGAAAAGATTTGATCCATAGTTTATGCACATGCAACACAAGAATCCTATTAATTAAATAGTCCCTTATTTTGTGATTGAAAATGTATGTGCAATATATGCCATGGTTAACACTTAAACATTCAAATGACTAAGATTTAAAAGGTTCTCTTTTTTTCTGAACTTGTTCTTATTAGCCTCCATTTCATAATTTCTGTCTTTCATTCTCTCTCGTCATCTCCTTCCAGTGATTTTACAATATGTTGCCCCAGAAAATGCAAGTAAATAATACATTGCATTAATTAGATTTGAATTTCCATCGTAAAGACACTGATGTTAAATGCGGAAAAGTAACTTTCTGGCAAAGAATTAGAAAGATGGTTAATCTTCATTATGTGAGGAAGTGCACTCAAGAGTCAAGAAAAAGAAGCTGGCAGTGATCTGATGTTGGAAGAGTGGACTTGGCCCACTACTCGTCTGTTTTTGTCAGAATCTGCCACAAACATGCTGATGGAGGCTCACTGGGGAAAAAAAGCCACTATGTCATGCAAGACAGATCATTTCCATATTTTCTTGAAGCATTTGTAAAAGTAATGACATGTTGTCACTGATTTTGAGCTTTCTCTCTCTAATTGTGTTCATAATCATGTTCTGTGTGTTTATGTGTATTAAGACCCATCTTTTTGACCAAGTCCTCATTTCACTCATTCCATCCCACATAAAAACACATTATTAATTTCCACTGGCTCTGACTTTTTTTTGTATAAAGAGCGTTCACTTCAAACTGTATGGTTGTCAGTAACCCCCCCCCCCCCCCCCAAAAAAAAAAAACCCAAAACAAAACAAAAAAACAAAAAACTAAAGAAAACCCACGAAAAACTAAAACACATCTGTCACATTAAAAGACTACAAACAATAAACCAATGTGTCAGTCAGATGCTGTGCAAGATGCCAACTTGGTGTGGAGGAGATGAAGAAACCTGAAATGACAATTCTCCCGAATGAAATTCCCAAACTTTAGATTTTAAATGTCTGAGTGGAGGCTCGATGTGGATTTATCATTGAAATGCAACACATTTTGCTTGCTGTATATACTAAGGGATAAAAAATTTACATATATTTTGATTTGCAGCACATAAAACCGACCCCTTTTTCCGCCAACATGCCAGGATAGGCAATGCATTTATTCAGCGTGCAGTCATTCATTATTCATGTTTATAATGTGTGCACCTCATAATTGCTTTATTCAGAGTCAGGTTCTTGTTTCGGCATGGGGCCTTTTGATGGCTTACAGCTTAACTCTTTGAAATGTACTTGCTTTAGACATAATGAGTGCCTAATGGACACCTGCACTGAGTATGATGTTAGACCAGTCATCCAAAACCAGCTTGGCCACTTTCCCTTTGAAAATGAGCCACACAGGACATCCTGGTGGCCAAGTGGCCGAACTTACTGTTTCATCTGCACCTCAGGTTTTAGGGCCCACTCTCCATCATGAGAGTCTGCTTCACAGCACAAAGCTGTCTGGTGTTGTAAAACCACTAACTCCTGACCATTTGTGCCCATCTGTCTCCACATGACTGGAATACCAGACACTTTTTATAAGTGTGGTCAGACTCTTTGCGGAAGACGAGAAATAAGGGACACCGGTGATCTCACATGGTCATCTTTTCTTCAACCTCACTGTCAAAAGTGACCCGGTTCACATGCAATTAAATAGAAAAAATTGGCTGACGCTTAAGTGGTGGAGAGGATTATTCCACTCGATCCCCCTGTGTTCTTTTAGTCATTCTTTTTTTCTGGATGAATACATTCCTTTAATATGATGAATGGGAACGCAACAGCCCAGTAATTTCATTCTCTTACTTTGGCCATTTTATTATTTCTTAGGGCTTAAAGAAATGTGGCAAAATTTTTGGAGAACAAAGCCACTTCAAAGTCAACCCAGACCTTTGGGCTATCAAGACTAAGAACAAACAGTCTCCAGAATTGAGTTGATACACAGTGAACAATGAATTTAATCCTCAACAAAATTCAGACCAATGTTCACATGAAAAAAAAAAAAAAAAAAAAACCAAAATATCATGGTTATTAACTCCCATTTGTGTTCACTTTGCATTTCAAAGGCATGGCCTCCCCTAACTTGTCACACCCTAGTTAACAGTTTAATCCTGACACGGCTGAAGAACACGGCCTTTCTTTTTGTGAGATGACTCTTAAATGTCCAATGTCTGGACAGCAGGGAAGTGATGAAATCAACATGAAGGATGAGAGATGAAGGGGGGATGGTGAGAGAGGGGAGGGGGGGGGGGGGGGGATGGGGGGAAGCGGAGATAATCTCAAGGCAAATGTTTCCCAGCCAGGAGTCACGCTCGAGTGATTGCCTATCAATGAGAAAGGAGACTAGTGAGTGGGTGCTTAGTAGGCGGACAGTGTCGGATAAAGTATAAAGTAAACTGTCAGAGACTGCTTGGAACTAGAAGATGAGAGGTGTGTGTGTGTGTGTGTGTGCTGCGCAGCGCGCGTGCGTGTGAATTCACATAAATTAACCTAATTGCTATGTATCTATATATAGCACCTCGTCCTAAACATGCTGTTACACTGATCTTATATGACTGGAATTTCTTTTAAATATTTCCTCAAAGAAGTATCTCAAAAATACAGAAAACTACATTGACGGTTGACAACCCAGCTTTTTTGATTGCAGCATTCAAGGATTGTCAAGATCTTTTTTTGTGTGTGTAAAGATGTGTCCATCTAATCTGTTCAGGTTCTGGATTCATCTCAGGCAATAGGAGCAGGCGGATGGAATAGACCCTGGACAGCTGAGATGACGGTAGATATAGCAGGGCATTGACGTTTTTAATGTTTTGAGAGAGAAGACCATACCACTTCGTAGGGGTACAGTATTCTTTAGTTTCCTTGGTGGTTTAATCTATGGTGAGCACATGGCATCTGAACAGGTCATGAACTACGTACTCATCTGTCCCGGTACTCGGGGCAAGCTCTGTCATCAGCTCTTCCCGTAGTACTGCCCTGCTTCATTGCGCTGGTTGTGGAGCCAGCAGTAATATATTTCTCTTTTTGCAGTCCCATGCCTTGACCACAAATCTGCGCCTGCCTCTGTCAGAAGGACAGGTTCCGCCGCACCAACCAGAACCCCCTCGTAAAAGATTTGTTGGTTTACCCAGGGAGCTTCCCAAGGATTGTCCAGATTTGGTTGTGAAGATGTTGTGCAATGTTGGTTTCATTCAGCTGTGTCTGTGTTACTGGTTGATCAATAGATTACTGAAATGAGAAGTGTGTTTATGTGCATGCTATGAACTGAGCACAACTCAGCTCTGGGTAAACATCGAATTGGAGGCACTCCAGTTTCCACGTGGATGTGGGATCAGCCATTTTATGTCAGTCATATGTGCAGGACAGAGCTTTGGGCAGGATAGCGCTCTTTGCTTGACACCAATGAACGCCATTATCAATATTGTGGTGATACACCTGACATACATATTTTAATCTGCTCATGGTATAAACAATAACACTGTAAGTAAGTAAGTGTTTCTGTTCACAGGTGCAATTAGACATGCAAATTCACTCCGCTGTGTCGACAGAGTAAAGTATGATGGCGAGGTTCCGGTTGAGCTTCTGTACTTCAGAAGTGAAGTTTTCTTTCTGACACAAACCCAACATTGTCCTCTCTCCACTAAATCCTTGTCTGCTGCCATAAAGTTCTAAATAACACCTTCACTGCCGTGCACCAACTTCCTGATCCACAACAAAAGCGCTGAATCCGATGTAATGATCACAAAGAAGTGTCCATCTGTGTTGTTGCCTTTGTTATTGTTTGTTGTTGTTTCTATTAAATGTCCCCAGCGATTTGTTATGGTGGAACTGTCCACACAGTTACAGTAAAAACAAGTAATCCAATCAAACATACACTTTAATGTCAGTCTGAAGTTAAGTGGAGCTATATCACCCACAGATACAGCCCATCTGTGTGTTTGGGATGAAATTCATTTGAATAGTATATACTAAAATGAGATTTACAGGCAACACTGCAGTTGCCATGGGTGTTGTGCAGGTGGAATCAAACATCAGATTTCTCAGCCTAGAAAATAACTAATCCCTCAGTTGATTCAGTATTTTTGAAAGGAGCAAAGTGTCTATGAAGTCGAGATGAAAGAGTAGGAAAGACAATATTATTTTAATCAGAGATGTCAACAAATCAAGTCATGTTTCAAGTTGTGTGAGTGAGGTGATGAAACAGGAGTAACTGTGAACACTGTGTCTTATGCTTGCTCACATGGAATTGTTGGGCTTTTTCTTTGTAAAAGTGCCTTGAAATGACCGTCGTATTTGGTGCTAAACGAATAAAATTTTATTGAATTGAATGTGTGTAGATGAATGCAGGTGTGTGTGTGTGTGACTTCATGAAATGGGACAAGGGAAGACTTGATATACCAAAACAAGAAACTGAGGGGTCGATTGAGGTAGAATAAAGTAAAGTCAAAATCATGTATGCCTATTGACACACTTTCAAGAGTCCTTGTGTGATTTTATGTGCACATGTGCCAGAGATTGTCTTTGAAGTTGAAAGAAAAGAGACTTGTGTTTCCACGCCTATGCTTTATTTAGCAGGACACACACACACACACACACACACACACACACACACATCCACAGGCCTAAACATATCCATAATGAAGCATGACTTCACTCTTTTGGGTAAACAGTATAATTCATTTTTTTCCCCAAATCCCTTTTTTGAGCATACGCTGCACAGCGGAAACTTGTGTCTATTATTTTTGAAGGAAAACAAAAGCTCCTATATTACTGGAACTGAATCCACCATGCTGGTATTTCTTAAACCCTGCCCTCTGTGGAAGTGGACTTGATCTTTTAACCTCTTCTGGTCACATGGATAGCTAAGCTGTGACCCATCCTGACCTCGTTGGTTAAAGGGGACACAGCTGTGTTGGGGAGGTCAGGCAGGGCTGCCGCTAATAACACTTTACACACCTTTAACACTTGGAGCTGCCGGGCATAGCTAGTTAATCATTCCTGATGCAGCTAGGCACTAGGACAGCAGTCTTTGGGGACGTCCATGAAGTGAGGATACAATAATTTTTCTCTATAAATGCAATTAATGCATTTTACTTGAACATTTTATTCAGTATTTTGATGTCTGTACAGTATTATGATCAATGTGCAACTTGTAATGAAACCATAGGATGGTTGTTACCAAGGTGGCATTTGGGGGTTAGAGGAATTATGTTTCATTTCCTAACCGGCGAATGTAAAGAAGATATATTAAAACTATAAACTATGCTATCGTAAATAACGGTTGTGTGATGGTTGTAACGGTTCAAACCATGTTACCTTCATTGAAGCGCCACTCTATGTAGGGTAGTTAATTCAATTCATTATTCAATAATAATATTTAAAAAAAATTTTTTTAAATCAATCATCTCAAAACTCTTTTATAGAGGAAAGCCCAGCTGTTCAACTTGAGCAAGTACAGGCAATAGTTTGAAGGAAACACTCCCTTTCAACAGGAAGAAACCTTTGCTGAACCAGGCTCAGAGATGGAGGATTTCTGTTGTTCTGGGTGTGGTTAGGGGATAGAAAGAAAGAAAAAGATAGAATAGACAGCTTTGTAAAAAGCAACATATTGTGGTACCAGACGTAATGTCGTAAATCCACTTGCTGCAGACGTGATGGGGGCAGGAGGCTGAGATCACAAGGTAGAGAGACAGCACAGACTCCAGGAGAGAGATGACAAGAGCAAGACATAATATTGTGACATAAAATAGTGAAACATCACTCCATGGAGAGTGAGAAAAGAAAGAAGCTCAGTGCTGGTCTCAAAACAGTCTAAACCTATAGCAGCTTCACAAGTAAATGGTTCAGGCCGCCTGTGATGGATTGGCAACCTGTCCCGGGTGTACTCTGCCCTCTGCCCTCGCCTATAGTAACTAGCCTGAAATTGGGAGCTGGTTCCACATGAGAGGAGTCTGAAAGCTGAAAGCTCTGCCTCCCATTCTACTTTTAGAAAAGCTGGGAACCTCCAGTAAGCCAGCACTCTGAGAACCAAGTGCTCTCCTGAGGTAATACGGGACTAACTGTTCTTTAAGATACGATGAGGCCCGGTTGTTAAGAGCTTTACAAGTTCAAAGAAGAATTGTAAATTCTATTCTAGATTCAGGAAGAAGCCAATGAAGAGAAGCCAATATTGGAGTAACTTCATCTTCTCTTCATTTCTCAGCATCACTCGCAGACAAATTCCGGATATTAAAGACATTCTAGGTTAAAATGGCAGACATGCAGACTTGTTTAGTGTGTTAATCGAAGGATAACTGCTGGTCAAAAATAACTACAATGTGATATCATACAGTGTTAATAGATGTTTGGGGCCAAATATAATAACTTCTGTTGTGTCAGTTTTACCTTTCACACTGTCCGTCCATTAAGCTGTAAGAGTGTAATGTAAGTATTATTAGTATGACTTTTCACTTGAGATGCTTGTAGGCTGGCAGCCCTGATTTACTTTATATATATATAAAATATATCTTTGGCCATCTTGCGTAGACATAAATTGGACAGTTTTTCAGTTACAGACATTTCTCCTATTTCAGGCATGAAGAAAAAATCTAAAACTGATACGCTCTACCACCATTTGATTCTCTGTACAAATACTTATACATTACTGCAGTTACTAGATGCAGCAAAAAGGATTTCACAGAGCACTTACAGAAAATCCTTTCTCATTCCCCATAATCCATGGTAGACCTGATTTTAAAAGGTCTTCATCGTATTTTCTTTCGGGGCAAGTTCGCTTACACCAAGATTAGGTTCAGGCCCACATTATATGGATGTCCATTTCTTTACAGCTAAACTGGCCGGGTTATATTGCAGTCAAATCATATAAAGACTGTCTGTTCTTTAAAGACTCCCGAACTGTTTGTTTCAGTTCATTAGTCCGGCTTGGCAAAACTTAAAAACAGCATTGCGATGCCGACAAGCCCTAGTGGCATAAAATCAGCACGACGGTGCTGGTTTTTGTCAGAAGAATAAATACGGTGTGATATTGGGGTCAGTGCCACTGGCTGTCTGCTTCAGTCTAACGTTCAGAAAAAAACGTGACTGTTTTCATTTCTCTGTGTACATTTTCTGAGCTATGTAATTAGTCCTGTCATCTCTATCGCACAGCCACGGCATCCGAGCCAACATAAATGTACGACAGCAAATTGGAATTGGTTAGAAAAAGAAAAAAAAAAGTAAAAAAGCAAAAAAAAAAAAAAAAAGAAATATCTTGGCTCATAGAATTCTGCTGGGAGGGGTTTTCAGTCTGCTTTTTTTGTTCAAAGTGTACGCAGCAGAAAAGCGTGGATTGCCCCAAGGGTTTAATTCTCTCTCTCTCTGTGTTGTCAGTGGAGGAGATGGGTGGGTGGCCCGGGGAATGCCGCACAAATAACATGCTTGTTTATGCTGCTTGGATGCAAAATGATAGACTGAGGTCACAAACTTGGAGAGTTTGTGAGACAAGAGGCGCTGCGCATGCAGCCATGCTTTGTGGATGAGATTGGAGGTTTTGCTCTGAGGTTCATCGTTAATCCCAAAGGGGTGCGTTTGATCTGGCCCCTCCTCGGCTTGGTCTGCTCTGTTATGGCTGCATCTCCTTTGCTTTGCTCTGTGTCGTTACAAATTCTGATTCTAAAAGTTCAAACAAGCAGTCCCCAAGGAGGGCGACTGATTCTACTGAGTGGAGACTGAGGGCACCCCGCTGAGAAGACACACACACACACACACACACACACACACACACACACACACACACACACACACACACACACACACACACACACACACACACACACACACACACACACACGCACGCACGCACACACACACACTTTTCTGAAAAATGGGGAGGATGAGGGTGGAAGGCCAGATGAGGGAGCAAGAATGTTTGATTGGTTGATCATCCTCCCATCTTCTCAACAGCTGTGCAGCAGAACAGGGCTGCATTTCCAAACTTCCAGTGTGTGTATCTTTTTAAATGCATGGAGAATATATCCGCGAAGTAAGTGCAGTGATCTCAAAGAGGGCAATGCTAACTCTTGTACAATTTCATTCTTGCACAGTGGCACACACGCTATTAAACAGGCCACCATGTCAGCCCCTATAATGGAGAATTAAAAAGAGATTTTCCATACATGGCCACAGCAGCAGTAGCAACTAAAATGTTTGACTGAACACTCACTGAGTGGAAAGTGCACCTTATTCCCTTGGGGCTTATTCACATGGGTCGGCATTTATATACTGTAGTTCACTTTTGAAATGAAATTTGTCCTTGTCATATTTGCCTTACATTCAGTTCCAAGATCACATCTAATAATGACATAAATATTAATATCTACTTTCAAATACCATTTATTCCTGTAGATTCTCCACTTAACCTCAACAGTCATGGAGAAAGAACAAGTCTCCATTAGTGTGTGTGTGAGCTGAGGGCACTGAAGATTTGATGACAGGTACAGAAGGAGACAATAAAGTATGTGGGGTAAATGTGTGTGGATACCTCTGCCTGATAACCCTCTGCATGTTGCCGTACTCGTATCTTTATATATTAGATTTGCTTGACGAATCCGGCTGAATGCCTACAAGACATATGCTTGTCCTTGAAAGTAATTGTCACTTTAAAAATGAGAGCCACTTGAATGTTTACCTTCTCCAGCAGGTCACGCTGAGAGATATAAAGTCATGTTGAGCTGCACCGTCCTTAAAGCACTTTGCCGTCTCTTGAGAAACGCAGCAAAACACCAACAATGCCGCTGTAAAATGAAACCCAACCGAATGAATATGTGTGTGGCATTTGGAGTTATTTTGTTACTAAATCTTTTGTTTGCATGGGACATGCCATTATGGGCTGGCTGGGTATGATGAGAGGGGAAAAAAGCAGAGGGGGTGAAAAAAAATGGGTAAGGAAGAGAGAAGTGGAGGGGGTCTTCATCCCCTGGAGAGCCTGGCCGGGCATTAATCTTCTCCCTTTGACAGCTCCCTGAAAGTTTCTCAAGAAGGGCCATTTCCTTGAGCTATTATAATGCTTCATTCAAGCACAACCTCTATGCTGAGTGTTTGTGGGAAGGAGGGAGAACCGGATAGATATAAGGGGAGAAAGAGTGGGAAGGTCTGTGGGATCTTGAAAACAGCATATAAAGGATCATTTAGCAGATCAGCAACAATCTGTCACACAGAGACGATGGACGCATTGAAAAAACTACTGCCTACTTTGGACCTTGCTGTGTTAATGAACTTAGTATTAACAACTGACATTCTTAAATGTCGACTGACATTTGTAAAGTTTGTTGTAAACAAATGAACAACCTGTGAATAATGAAAAAAAGTTAGGAAACCTAGTCACACTAATTGTTTAGCAGTACTGTGAGATTTGTTTTTTACTTTTATGCAACAGGGATTTTATGTTTCTCTTTTGGCGAGGCAGCATCACTATTCACTTATTTCTCCTCACGAAACGTCAGAGCTTGTATGCCAGAGAGAATCTGTCCAAATCTCACATATAACAGTAACTTTGAGGCAAAATCCAAAAAAAGCACATTTCCACTTTAAAATCAATCCTTGTCTTCTCCTCTGCTGGCCAAGAAAAATTGATCTGAGTCTATATTTTCATGGGGTAAGCAGTGTTTTGGGGGCTGTTTCAGTCCTGTTCTCACATAAAATGTTAAAAGAAAAACAAAACAAAAAACATCTAGATAAGACTAAGTTTTTCCGCACAAGCCAATTATTTTTCCTTTGTTTCACTTTACTGAATATGTGCAAATGTGCGGATTAATTATAAAGTGTTTTCCAAAGATGCAATCAATGATTTCTGTGGAGTTCTGAAGCAAAACCAGATTTCTTTTTTTACATACAATCAAAGACTGTGGTCTGTTTCCCATATTGAGACAGATTGCAGTTTGGCTTATATACAACATTAAAATCTGTTGAGTTGATTTTTCTCCAGCTTCGCTTTTTTAAAAAATATTTTTGAAAGGAGTTATTGTAGAAAAAAAAGAAGTAATCAGATGAGTCTCACTTTAGATGCTTTTACATTGGTATTTCTGTGAGATATTTATTACAATGTGTTTTGTCTGGTTTACTGTTGAAGTTGCTATGATGGGCGAGATAAAGTTTATCTACCTCTGGGGTGAAAAATAATGTAGCAGGAAAATGGAATACTTAAGTAGGGATTTCCCAGACCCCGTACCCATCCGTACTCTGCGGCTGCTGCACACTAACAACTATTCCTCTGCAAATCTGCTCATCTTGTTCTCTGTCAGCTTTACTTTCAAACTCATGCAGATCACAATATAATGAACACTCTATCATGACTGTTAGTTTGTCCCATGCTGAGAAATCACGCAGTGTAACTGGCTGTGCTCACGCCAGCAAAACGTGGAGCCATTTCCAAGTCAGCACTCACACAAACACATTTGCAAATTTTATTTCTCCCTGTGAAGTCAAGGACTGGCAGCACAGGCAGCAAAGACTGTCACAAATTGTCCTTCAGGTATGAGCAAGCCTGGCAGTTGTAACCTGCTTCAACTTCAGCTGTGATTAAAATTCACCACGGCTCGCACGGGGTCGGGGCCACTGACTGGGTTGGGTAGCTTCTAAATCAGACAACAAATTAGTTTCATGACCTCTTCCAGTTCAAGGACAGAAACGACCTTCCATGGTCGACCAATGGTGACGACTGTGAAACTTAAAAAAGTAAAGAGAATGTAGGAGGTACATAAATAAGGGGGTGACCATATAGGACATTGTGTACAAAATCGGGGTTGAGAGCAAAAGCAAGGAAGAATCAGATCCAGGTAAGTGTAATGAGAAAGGAAGTGTTAATAGATGAGTTTCAGGAGGGCTTACTTTGGTGAGGCAGACTCAGCTGGAGCACGGGAATACAAAAGAAAGTCAAAATGTGAATGTGGAGGGATCCTGTATTTGGTTGTTGAGTTTGTCTTTGCTTGCCAGAAAGCTGGCACGACTTATGTTGGTGTCATGAAATGAATGGATATGTGTGATCAACCGGTGAAACTTAGATGCTGTGCTAAAAGACTAAAATAATCAATTACAAAAAGTTCAGGCCTACAAATGTCACAATACACCTAATGGAATGGTGGTAAAAACAAATGCTAACATTTCAGAAACAGGATTTATCTTAATGGACAACCTTTTCTAATTCACAACCCATACAGATGAATACAATTCACTTAATTTGCTGAGCCCTCAAAACTCAAATGTATTATGAAGGATTAGGAAATATGTATGTTTTAAACTCAATGTTTAATTCGCATTGGGGGCCTCACACTGTTCACTGTTCACGCGAGCAAAATATGACCCTTTTTCTTCCCATCATTCTAAAAAAGCATTGATGCAGGAAACATTTGAAAACTTCTCCAAACAATGTAATACAGGCCTATAGGTGGTACTGTAATGTTGCCGCAGAAATACACCAAAAATGAAGAAGAAGACAGGAAGCATGCAAATATAGAAAACTCGGCAATTCCAGCATCTTCGGCATATTAAACCAAATGGCATCAGTATCTTCTGCAGCATGAGCTGGAGTATGTCGTCCACCATTGTTGTTGTTGTTTTTGACATTACATCACTTCACGGACAAGCTCGTGGGGTTGTCAGGACAAAAGTAGGGGGGTGGGGGGGGGGGGGGGGGGGGGCGATGGCGTTGTCCATCCAAATATCAAAGCGTTTTAAAATTTCTCCACTCTGGAACCTGTTTTCAAAGCAACCCTGTTTTCAGGCTCCTAAAATGCTGCGCCGTTCGGCCAAAAACAATGTGGCGACACGGCGTTAGCATATGGAAAGTAGTGCTGTTCGATACTGGTAAGATTTGGTATCAATCAGATACCAAGTAAATACAGGGCCAGTATCATCGATACCAATCCCATATCGATACTTTTTGATATTCAAGGTTAATGCAAAATCTGGATTGACGTAAGTATCAATATATATATTATTGATATTTGGATCAATTCGCCCACCACTAATGGAAAGAGCCGTAGCTCGCCGTCAGCTTTCCCATGATGAGTCTGTCCTGAAGGATTTCTGTGTTCTCGCTGTGGGTTTCTTCTGGATTCTGTCATCCCCATAAAACAGCCCAAATATGTATTCAACATTAATGATCAACTCTGTAGGTGTGATTGTTAGTGTGTGTATGATTGTCTTTTTTTTTTTTGTGTCCACGCCACAAAGAACTGGTGAAGAACTTAACTCACAGTCTGGTGAGATCCACTTCAGCCTCCTGAGTTGGATGAAGTTAAAACTTTTTTTTGTTTAACAATTTTTGACATTTTGTAAAATAAAGATCAAACAGTCACCCAGTTTGATGACATGAAACATGACCTCATAAAACACAGTTTATACCGTTTCGTTAGATTTTAATTTTTCTAGTTCTCATTGAAGCATAAATACTACTGCTCTTGTTTAAATGCACTATTTCTTTGGGCCTTGACTCCCTCATGAGATGATTTTATTGGTTTTCAACTCAGCATGCGCTCTGTGGGAGGTTCCAACAACCTTTTTTCGATGTCCATTCAGTGATTTGTTCACTGGGCCTTCCTGTGGTCACTATTAAAATCCTGCTGTGCAGTTACTCTTTCAGTCTTTCAGGCACATCTTTTGTGGTCTTTGGTGTACAAAGACTGTGCAACAAAAATATGTCCTGTGAGAGCGGATGCTTATTTCAACAGCAGGAAAAAAGTGTTTCCTTTGTCGTTGCCTAAAGATGTCACTGTACACGGCGTCGACTGGCAATGTCTCATGCAGAAAAATAAAAAAATGTTTTACGGTGCACATTTTAAAGCCCACAATCTAACTGGACAGTGATACATAAAGTATAGAGGCACTAATGTAAAAACTTGCCTTCACCTTTAACAGTTCATAGTGAAGGGTACAGAGCTTCGAGGAGTGAGGCATGAAGTAAAATCTGATCTTTTTTTATCCTACGAAACAAACTGTATGCCTTTATATATTAACATATATGTATAGTTTGACGTGTAGCCTTATATCGCAAGCTGTGGATGAAATGCAGCTAATTAAGTAATTGAGACAATCAAGTAAACAATATAAAATGAGTTTCGAATTTGAAATGATTAATTTTTTTTTTAATGAAATGGGGTATTGTGTTTTCACTCATTTGAAGAGTCAAGAGAAAGACAAATAATGATGCTACATTGCAAAACAAGCAACAAAAAGAAACTCAAAACTGATATACAAGTAAAAGCAGCTCTGTAATATATCTGTGCATGGAGTAAATGAAACTGCAAGAGAATAAAGCAGGGGGCAGGTAACCTATTGTTGATGCGTGACCATCCAGGAAATTGATATTTAAGTATCAGGCCTCACTTTCCAACTTCCATACCATCATTCAACAATGGGGAACGGAGAAAAAAAGAAGGCATAATTCAGCCAAAAGATCAAAGACACGTTTTCGCCGTCATGGTGGCAGAATAAAGAAGATACCTTCCTTGACCCTGATCTGCTCTGTTCATCCATCTTTTGCAGGTCATCAAATAGACATGGACAGAGCAGGCAAGACGATTGGATTCACCGATTGTGATGGTGACGTGGTGGTGATTTTTTTTTTTTTTATGCTTGTGGCGTTGGGGGCTCAGAAATAAAAGGACAATGAGTTCGCTGCTTTTATTGAGCAGGGAACAGCCACTTTCCTGGTATTTGAAAAAAAAAAAAAGACAGATTAAATTTTTAGGGTTTTTCTCTGGTACAAAATGATGTTTCTGTTTTACATTACATAACGCATGCATGCACGCACGCGCACATGCACTTATACTCGCACAACTTGGCCTTTAAACAAGGTCAAGACTGTGGTTGGGTAACAATCGGAACTCATTAACATCTGGGAAGATCCATTGCCCTGGATATTGGCTTGGACAGTCCCTCTGAAGCTCACTGTCTTTGGATGTTTCAAGCCTGTCAGTTGCATGCAATACAGCCCATACAGCTAAGAGACATCTGCAGCCCAGAAAGACAAGCCTGTCTTTTCCTGCTGTGCCAATGTGTCCCTTTCACTGTTACACTATATTCAGAGGGAAGCTGCATTATCAAGTGGCATATGTAGTCGTACTATGCATTTACCCCTGGTTCCAGTAATACATAGATATATTGACTAAAGTACCAGGGTTATGTATAGTATATTCCAGGTAAGTATTTATATTTTCTCACATTCAACAATGGGAATAAGACAATTAAAATAAGATAATTGTTCCGACTTCTTGTGATTGCTTCAATAAAATGGTACTTCTTCTTTCCGTTGTCCATTGTGTTGTTTTGGGGGAAACTCAGCTGATGCCATTATTTCAGAAACACTTTTCAAATTAAAACACCAGGTTTACAGCTTATTCTCTATATATTATACAGAAATAAAAAGGGTAGTTCAAAGCAAACTACACCATTTTGTATTAATTTAACATGGAATTGACCTCCACTAAACTTATTTCATAACATATTTCTGATAAATGTTTCTTTTACTTTGACCTCAAAAATACAATAAAGTGCTAAACGTACAGATGAGTGTTGGAGTTCCAATATCTCCCAAGAGCACCGCAATCCAGACAATGATAAACACAGACCAGTTACTGGTTAGCACAAACACTCATTGTCCTTAATTGTGAATATGATCATATTTCACTACTTGTTAGCAACCAGATAATAAAATCCTAATAGTGGGGTTCTCACACCAGTCATACCTGCCATTTTTCCTCGTGTTGCCCTTGTGTTCTGACCTCCTGCCTGCCTGACTTCTCCTCCTGGATTTCCTTCTCAATCGCCTGTGCTGCTTTTGACCTTGGACTGCCTGACTTCACTTCTACCTATGTTTTGCTTTTAAACACTTTTGAACTGAGCTTCTTGTCTGCCGTGCAATTGAGTTCCACTAAGCCCGACAGTGTGTTGGCCCATAGTTAACTGGGATCGGCTCCAGCGCCCTGCGACCCTAAACCGGACAGGTTGTATAGAAGATGGATGGATGGATGATTAACAAAAAAAAAAGATGTTTACCTCATACATGAACATTAAATGATGGTGTGTTTGTTCAATGAGAAGGAAATCCTCATGAAATCATTCATGCATCACTTCACAATGTCTCTTTTTTCAAACTGCTGGTGACATTACAGTATGCCATTGAGTTTAATTGCCATTTAGTATTTTTCTAAATGTTTTAGTCCATTCAGTTTATATATACAAAGATGTACGCGGTTCATGCGTGAGAAGATTGGCTAAATGTAAAATCCATAATTAAATATGAATAGATATTCATAGTTACTCAATCAATTCATTTACAACACCTGAAACAAAACTAGTGATCCAGTATATATTATCATGACTCAATAAAATGTGTCTGCCAGAATCAGATCTATAAGTGCTATAGTTGTGTGTCAAAAAGTGGCTGCTGCTACTTATTGTGTCTAAAAAGTGATTGTAGCAATAGTTGATTATCGACTGAACAGGAAGAAACTCAAAAAGATGATCCGTGCTGCTGCAAACATGTACCTGTGTGACTTCAAAACACTTCAGCAAAACACAAAGTTTCTGTTGGCAATTCTGATTTTAGAGGCGAGACACCATCAAGGCTGAAAATGCATTAGGGTTGGGTACAGTGTTTGAAAAGAAGTTACAATCTTACAGGACGAGAGCAGAAGGGAGTGGGGAATGATGTGCTGTTACAATAGAATAATGGGAGATCAAGAGGTAAAAGAGAAATTATTCCTCTGACAAAAAAAAACCAACCAAAAAACTAGGACAATGTCTCTTGGATTTCTTAGAGTCTAATATTTGTCTGATGTAGAACAAAATGTAATATTCTTGTTTTGTGAAGGTGCCTTTGATGACTCAGCTCCCAAAAGATGGCCTCTACATATAGATACTACTTTAGAAAAATCTATGTTTCTAATAATAGCTTTCCCCGCCTTGTAATTTTCATTGAATTGTATTTCAAGCTGTTTATACTTTAAATGGCCTCTTTTGAAATGCTTCACAGAGCAATATATTTGAGGAAAGTCAGCATAACCAAACCAGAGCAATTTTTTTTTTCGCTCAATAGTTCCAATACAATAGACAAACTTTCAAATGATACACCAACGCTGAACTGAGAAAGCTTGTGATAATAAGCACCTTGTGTTGTGAACTGTCGCACGTCCTCCTATTTGGGATCAGAAGTATTGGACAAACCAAGGCTGTCGGCTGTCTAAAAATTCAGCTCTTTCGCTAGTTTTAACATTGAGGACAATTTAGCTTTTTGAAACATTTTAATAACGGGACTGTCCTTTCATGCCTTGAAAATGTATTCACGCTGACACACAATGCAATATGCTGACCACTGCAGTGCTATTCCGCAGGATTGTGAATAGCAGGATGGTTGTTGTGTGTCGGTGGATCACAATTTAATAACGGTACTTTCCCAATTAATTCTCAAGCTTTGACCCAACGCTATGCAGGCTCCCTTGGCATGACCGCCTCACTTCGCTGCCTAAGTACAAGTCAGCAAGAACAAAGAACGGGCAACCATATTTAGAGCTGGTAGTATACAGTAAGCCTATTCAAGCTGGAATGATGTCCTCATGTAGATTGCTTGTTTAAACACCTGAGGGCAAAGAAAATATGAAGTATAAATTGTGAAGAAGCAGAATACAAGAAGGTCTAAAATGGAGGAAGAAACAAACAGGAAGACTGTGTAGACACGCACTGCCACAGTCAGCTGTGAGAAGAGGCTATGTGGGTACAGGCTGTGATGGCGGGGGTTGACTGCTGTGAGTAATGGCTCTTGTGTGACAGGGCCTTGGGAAATGGAGTCGAAACGATCGATATGTTATAATGTTAACAACGACCCCCCCCCCCCCCCCCCCCTCCTATTGTGCTGCTCGAGACAAATCTATTAAAGATCTATTCTATCCCATCCCATCCCGTCCTATCCTATCCTATCCTATCCTTGCCATCCACTGCCAGCAGAAAACACAGAGAAGGACAAAGAGAGAAAAGAAAAGGAAGTAAGGAGGTACAAATGACAAAACACAAATCACTGTTCATATATTGTGAAAGAAAAGCTTCTCTTTAGTTTGTCATGTAATGTTTATTTGGGTTTGATTTTTGAGTCCGTGAAGTGCCAAATCCATTTCACCCCTGCAGGATATATTTTATATACGAGAGGAACATTTTCAGATATTTCTTTTAATGGCTTTAAATGACCTTGAAAAAGGTGTGTCATGAGAGTTGTCATTGTCCACTGGTATTTGATTTGAAGGCGCTTGCCTTAACTGTTCAGCCTATATCACCCCCAATAAAGGCATGGGGCAAAGAAAAAAAGAACCCAAAAACAAACATTCAGCTTCCTTTTCAGCCGGGGGTTTGTATATGTGTGCATTTGTGAATGTGCCATTTGAGTGAACTGTTCAACCAGGACACGCGCCGAGCAGTGAGGACAGCTAACATTTACCACGTCTGATGTACCACACGTGGAATTTTCATTACAGAGGAAAGTCAAACTCACACATGCATGCAGTGACATATTCATGACAGAGATGAATGGGGGAGACATGGTCAACCGATGCTGGGCAAAGTCTCAGCTGTCCCCTAAATATTTACACAAACTCTATGTGTGACTCTAGTTTTTACATGGGGGACCACCACATCCACCAATCTCTCTCTCTCTCTCTCTCTCTCTCTCTCTCTCTCTCTATCGATCTATCTATCTATCTATGTCTGTGTGTGTGTGTGTGTGTGTGTGTATATAACATTATTTATTTTCATTATATATATATATATATATATATATATATATATATATATATATATATATATATATATATATATATATATATATATATATATATATATATATATATATTCTACGTTGGTGGTCGGCCTGTGTCAGATACAATAAAAGCATGCACACAAGCCTCCAAATATGCGAACGTACTGATAGATACAAATAGGTCTGAACCAGACCCCCACCCATGCAATCAGGGGCCCCTCAAATCCCCTGCAACCCCAGCAACTGTACATTCTGAGGTTTTATGACGTCGACCTCATATGTTAGTGCCACAGGGTTGCATTGAAGGGATTGGCTTAAGTGAAAGGGCCCCTGCTTGTCCTTGCTGCTATGACACCCCCCCCCCCCCCTCAAGCTGTGGACGCAGATCATGTTGCCCCCTTCCAGATGTGACGCAGGGGGGCATCTTGAGGCTTCAGTAATGAGTATATGTGTGTGTATGTGTATGACACACTTCAGTGTCAGCAATGTCACACCCCCTAGCACTTGACGCCACCAGCCTGTCAGTGAGATGGATAGACCCCGCAATGCCGAAGTAATGTAAGGATGGATCCTCTTGCTCTCTGTGATGTCCCTGCTTTCCTATTACAAGCACTTGTTTGGTAGCTGGTAAACCAAGTCCCGCCCACGGCCCCTGGGACAGCATGGTTTTCTGGGCTCTTTTCCTTCAACTCGACATTTGTGGTCTCTCACCTCTTGCGTCTTTATTACCAGCTTTATTTTAAGCCCCGTGTCCAGACAGCGCCGTTAGTGTCAGCATTATTATGCATGCACAAGTATTACCACTGGAGGGGAACCTTCTCTTCTCGCCCATTACCAAACATTCAGACACTGGTTGCAAATCAAAAAAGGTCTTGCTGTTATGATTGCATGACTGAGTAGAGTCAGGACCCTATGCTGTTCATAACTTAATTTAGACATCTGTTTTGATTATTGATTCCCTTGCTCAGATTTTATGAGAGGCCAAAGACTGAGATGAGATTGTGCTTCTTGTTCTTGTGAGTGGCCAGCTTATCAGATTTTGCCTTCACGCTAACATTATGAGTATTAATTTGAGCTTTCAGCACGCAGTAAGTCAAAAGGATGACCAAAGTGGGAACACTTGGAAACCTTTTGTTCCTCTGTGTCATGTGAACATTTCCAAAAATGTGTTGTTATTTGCAAGCTGTCTGCTGAAGACTGAGTTGGCATGTGTCCTGCTCGTCTACATGCAGGAATTGGTGTGAACATTAGTGGGTGTTAATTTACGTCCAGAATTAGAGTTCGGGGCAAGTTTAAATCAAACCACCATGCCCTTAAATATTTGGCCTGATCCAGAAATGAATTTCTTGATCTGTTTCGAGTTTAATCAACATTTTATCATTTCCATTTCAGATTTATGTCATATAGTTTTATTAATTTATAAATATATAATTGAAATGTGCCATTTTAGCTACCATTATAAATAATGTGCGTGCACACACACACACACACACACACACACACACACACACACACACACACACACACACACACACACACACACACACACACACACACACACACACACACACACACACAGAGTTGGAAAACATCCAATCTGGGATGTACTCCCATTCAGATTAATTTGTTCTTAGACATGTGTATATCCCTACTCGGAGAACATTCCTACATGCAGATATTCACAGGGGGGACATTTTCTCCGACAAATACCGACATATGTTCTCTGGGTGTCACAGATGGAAGTCACAGGACAATTTTGGCATATTTCTCAGTACCAGGGCTGACTTAAAATGTGGTTATGCACAAATCCTAACAAGACAGGCACTGCTGACTTTAAAACCCATGTGCACTTCAGCATTCTATATACAGATGTTTTCCGTTTCATAGTAAAGTAGAATAGCAAAATTCAGTTTCAAAGAAAGGGCTTATTCCACTTTCCCATAAGAACCCGATAAAATGTCGTAGAAGAAGAAGAAGAAGAAGAAGAAGAAGAAGAAGAAGAAGAAGAAGAAGAAGAAGAAGAAGAAGAAGAAGAAGAAGAAGAAGAAGAAGAAGAAGAAGAAGAAGAAGAAGAAGAAGAAGAAACACACTCATACACACACTGGTGTGACGGTGAAAGGACAACTCCTCCACAAAAATTTTGTTTCAGCATTATTGATTTCACGGATTGGATTTCAAAGTATATTTGACATATTTGGAAGGATTATTCAGTGCATTTGACACAAAAACACAAGTTATTGAATATATTTGACACAAAAACATAAGCAGTGGCTGATTTTACTATGGGTGAAGTGGGCAGCTGCCCAGAGTGCAAACTCAACGGCTCAGATACGGTCTTCAGAAATACGCTTTTCAGAAATGTATTTCTGAAAACAAATAGGCTTTGAAGTTGAAAAGTTAAAACGCCACTTCGCAGCTGACTACTTGGAGTGGTGCATTCAGGTGCATCACATGAGCCCACCTTCTGACATGTTGACGAGCTGCGGGGATCATAGAGTAGCAACGTTCTAAACACAATTGCAATATGACTGATGCAGTCATGGGCGAGCTGGAACGTGTATGCGCGGCACACAGCAGTGCCGAAGGTTTGTGTGTGTGTGTGTGTGTGTGGGGCAGGGAGTTGGAGTGCTGGGGGTGGCATCATGCGCACAAAGACGACCAATCTTCGCGAGAAACAAAGCCATATGGTACAATACTAAATATATATGGACATATACGAGATCAATGAAAAAAATATATAATATCAATTAGAAATATGATGTAAAAGTACATTGTACGGGATTTACTTTCTTGGAAATATCTGAAATCTCATCACTGATGACCACTGATTCTGCAAGAGCTTGGCGAGATGGAAATGTGAAACTGAGGTGTCAACACACACACACACACACACACACACACACACACACACACACACACACACACACACACACACACACACACACACACACACACACACACACGCCAGGGTCTTCACAGTGGCTCCTCTCACCATCCAGTAAACAAGGCTTCATGCACTCAGGGTGATACAGTCACGCACATATTGAAATTAAATTAGCTCGCGCTATCGCATTTCTCTCAAGAGGTGCAGAGCCCATCTGCAAACATCAGACAGACTCCCTCCAAAGGGCCTGTTTGAAGTCATTGTTTAAAGCCAGCTTCCAACCAGTAAACCCAAACTCAATAAGCACTCCTGTGTTCATACAGGACACATTTTCATTAACTGTAGAAAATTACATTTTAATCCATGAAGCCATTCATTGAAGAAACAGTTTGACTGAATGAGTCACTGACGTGTGCAACCCAGAGAAACAAAAGTGAGAGATGAATGCTGTTGTTTGTTTCCCTTTTATATTTCATTTCTCATGCTGATGGAAATTAGCAGAGATAGAGGAATCTCAGAAATGCCTTAAGGTATAAAATTGTATTGCCGCTGGATTCCATCCAACCTTTTTCTCATCGTTAATGTTTCATCTTTGACAGTTTGAAGATTGAGATGCATCTTAAGTGGAACCATACTAAAAACATAAAGCAAACTATACAGCAAATGTATGGCCAAATGGTTTGAAAGCATCCAACCCATTTAGAAACAGTCCTCTTTTTGTTTCACTTCAAATAATAGGGAACAATATGATGTATTTTCATTGGTCCGGTTCCTATTAAGCCAGACTGTAGCTGCTTCATAAAAGTGCTGAACCCTCCAGAGTGGCTTTTCCTCCAGTTGTCTGCTTTGATCTCTCTGCTGATTCAGTGCTTTAATTGCCCCTTAATTTGTGTGACCAGCAGACCCTGATGTTGGGGGCCGATAAAGAGGTAAAGCTCAGCTGGGTAAAAACAGTGACCCACTATGTGACATTGTCAATATGCTCCATTGCCCAACACAGATCTCCAGTGGCCCCCCCGATGCCTGCTGAGCCTGGGGGGGCTCTGTGGTAGATTGGAGAAGCGCTGGCTCTGGAGTTGAGACCAAAGCTTTCTGGCACTTAATTAGCAATGTTGGTTGGGCTACTGAAAGAACTGAAACAGAAATCCTCTCCCTCTAGTGTGTTCTGCTTGGAATAGTTATAATAAAGGAGATTTTATTTCTGGAGCCAGGAAACCTAAAACAAACCTACTTCTACACGCACACACAGCTCTGACTTCTATCAAAAATGTACACACCAAAGAAATGCATGTCTTCACAATAAGGCATGACCAAATCCATATATGTGAGTCTTGTCATGCAGCAGAAAAGGAAATGTATTTTGGTAATCAATATTTTTTTATAAAATGCAGATATGACTGAAATACATCTTTTCAAACAAATAGATTAAATCAAATTAGATCAAATTAGTGATGTGTTTATGATGAATAAAGCTTGAAACATGTTTTATTTTTATCAGAAACATGCATGATCAGTATTCTTTTTTGACTATAGGTGGTGCAAAATTCAACTTCCTTGACAGGTTATATGTTAAACTGCAACAACAACAACAACAACAAATGCTTACATATGTCCTGTTAGACCATTGTCACTTTTCCCTGCAACAAATCAAAGCTATGAAAAAAAGGTTCCAATGCTACTTCTCAGTACTTAATGCAACCGTGAAACCACTTCTTACACTTTTGCTAACAACTTTTCAACTCACCCTGACCTCTCTGTCTGAAGCTGTAGAAAAACTGAAGTTGTGAAATCCTAATATTCCAAGCTGTTGACACCCACTAGCTGAAAGAGCATGCCATCAAAGTAAAGATAGAAGAAAAGAACAGAGGTGTTTGAATATGCTAACAAGTCAAATACAGTATGCAAGTAAAAGTCGAGACTTTAGAATTTGCAAATTTGACACATTTTTACTTCCTAACTTAGAGGCCAAGGAGTAGAGGAAACAATGTGAAGTGTTTATATGAAATTATGTGGTTGCTCTCTATTCATGCAGTTCTGTGGCAGTCCTTGTATAAGTTTTGAAGGCAAAAATCATCAAAAATCGAAGTAAATGCAAAAGTGTGAGCTTTATGTTGAGCCATGTTATTTCTGGTCATGTTTTTCCAGGCTTCCTTACAAGATGGGGTCATCCCATAGGGTTAAGGTTAATAGGTGCCCCTCTTGCCACGTCACCATTTGGTATTCCAACTTGCTAAGCCTCAAACTAAACTTGTGCTGAAGAAAATCCCTTCGCTAATAGATGTTTATGAGTCCATATTGAACGCTTATTTTTCAACAATGGCAAGTGACAGCCCAACAAGGAATAAAATGTTCTTCCCCGCCTGTTTATTTTATTGCATGTGGGCCAATGTTGTGGTCCGGGAACCCCATCTCCTTTGTCCCAAGCCAGGTGTAGCTGTGTTTCAGAAAAGTTCAGTTCAGAAATGTGTGGCTCGAGCCAAAATCAACTCCAGTGCTCCTTCCTGTCCTCAGGTCCTACCCGTGTTCACATCAGGCCTGCGACTTGTGCAAAACCAGGGTGGCCCAGCTGCAAGGCCACCCTGCCTGCTTTAGAGATGTGCAGACAGAGATCAAAATGTACAACTTTATGTACACAAGATTAATCTTCTCTCTGTTCCTTTTTGTTCATGTATGGATGACAAATATATATATATATACATATTGTGAAATGGCATGACATAACATGAACAAATAAATAAATAAATAAATAAGCAACTGGTGTACTTTAAGATCATCGTAGCATCATTTGACTAAAAGCTAGGTTTCAAATAAAGAAAACATTCCAGTTTCAATTCAGTGCCCTGGAATTTCAATGTAACTGATTTGTTGTTGTTTTTGGCATAATAATGAAATTAAAAAAATATTAAAACTCAACTTAGTGCTGCACATATGGTGGAGTAGTAGTGACCACTTTGACAAGAAGATCCTTGATTCAATTCTAGACTTGAGGGAGTTTACGTGTGTTTGTCTACTGGGGTTGTCTCTGCGTACTCTGGTTTTCACCCACAATCCAATGACAATTGACGCTTTTCAATTAACCATAGGTGTGAATACATGTGTATAGTTATTTGTCTCTCTGTGTTTGCCCTGTGGGGACATGTTTTGAGTATTCCCTAAGTCAGATATTGATAGAAGTTAACACACACTAACACAAACACTAATAGTTGTGCCCTGCAAATGCTGGTACTTGGCTTGTTTAGTCATTTTTTTTCTACAGCCACAACTGTCCCAACTAAACATGAATTATGCTCTTAATTTATTTGTCCTTGAAAACTGATGTTTAGAAGCAAATGAAAAACTGAACCTGCAGTTTAACTGATGGCTCAAAAATGAAAAAAAAAAAAAAACAACCAAACAAACAAAACACAAAAACAAACAAAGTTGATATGCAAAACATTATTAGGGAGCAAACAATTTCCACTCAGTGTGCCTTGTTTTCTTATTGACCTTTCAGTGTCAAACCAGCATAATCTGTATGCAAGTCTATAAATGATACCCAGCCACAGATCTAGTTTACTATCGCTCCTTTTAATACAGGATGTCACAGCTGTTATTTCCGACTCTCTCAATAAATGCCATTTAATACAACATCATTAACTTTGATTGGGTTGTGCTTATTATTTCTCAGCCCTTGTGCAGGGGAGTGTTTATTTCCGTCTGCATCTATAATTTTGTCAGCCAAGTTAGCCAAGACCCATTGTCATCCCACGCATCTGCCACCGTTACATCAGCTCTGCTGACGCACCTCATGCCTCTCGGTGCCAAAGTCCATTACTCTGGAAGGTACTGACAGGCACTTTGAAGCAACTACACTATAGAACGTCTTAATGTTTTCTCAGAGTACAGCAGGTGGCTCTTGAAGGGAAGCGAGTAATGTAAATTGAAAACTCATTCTCGGTGTGTCGTCTTGTCCCAAGACAATGAAACCCTTTGATCACATGAGTTATCAATGAGGAAAAACAGAAAGTCACAAAACAAGCCACATAAATATGCTTTCTATGGAAATTGCATTAGATCACTGTGCGAATAAATTGGCAGCACGTGTTGGGAGATTGCTCTCCCACGAGTACCACCATATACCGATTGTTTGTGGAGTCATTACAAAGGAAAAAATGGCAAGGCAACATAAACATATCAACATCAGCTGCTGATGCTCTGGGCAGTCCTCAAATTAGTAACAGAATCCATCTATAGTATGCCTCATGTGAGCCATGATCAATGCCACGGAGAAATCCAACTAGAGTCAGTTGAGGTTAAAAGAAATATTGTCAATAATAATATCATTTTCTCAGGGTGATTTGGTTTACGTAACAATTTTCATGATCAGATATCAGATCCTGGGGAGGAGATTGAAGCGCAGCTATTTTAAGGTTATATGCTTCATTCATCATTGACCAAAAATAATGGCTTCAAAAGGAAAGAAGAGTACAATTATCTCTCTGAGACTCATTAGAATCTCTAATGACTCTACATCGGAAACAATAGCCCCCAGTTTCTTTGCTGGCTGTTCAAGCACAGCGTTTTAATAGGAAGGATATGATAAATTGTGCTGAGGTATGTTTAAAGTAAGAAAAGAGAAATGGAGAACAGACTTCATCTTGCTCATATGTGGTGGTACTTGTAAAGGTAAAATGTCCCAGCTCAGCTGTATATCAGAAATTGTAATTGAGTGACCATGGGAATACTCCAACACTTTAATTCATCATTAACAAGATGAATGTGCTTCCATTTTGAACGCCAACCATGGGTCTAGCAACTTGTGCTTTTGTGGGACAGCAGGAAATCCATCTGTAATCTTGAATTTCCTTAAAATTCATCCAGTTATTTCATTTTCATTAAAGGAATTTTTTTTTTTTCCAAACATGGGAAGGGAAGACCACACAAAATAACCCCCCCCCCCCTCCCCCGGTCTGGTTTTCTGTTGCACACTTGGAGAGCAGTTGCAATCCAGTGTAAACAGATAGGGCTGATAGTAATTCAACTGAGCTGAATTGACACGGACCGTGACAGAACGTGTTTCCCAGTCGTGGCGAGGAGCCTAATGCTCCGTCTCCACTTGCACTGCTTCATCTCTGGATCTGTTGGCATATCAGCAAAGGAGTAGCGAAGGAGCAGAGCATCTGTGATGTGAGGTGAAGGGAGCAGAGGGATCAGCACAGTGGGAAACTGTTGTACTGAGACAAAAGGAAGGGTGAGGCAGAGATTCAAGGCTGACAGAGTCTGAGGTTCAGTTCACAGTTGAACATGCTTCAATTGTGTTTTTTCACTCTTACATATTACTCCTTTTTTGTTGTGAGCAACAGATGCTGTATTAAATCACATTAAATACATGCCACTTACGCCAAGTTTGATTTTCTCTGTTGTCACAATGTTACATCACATACCTAAGACAATTGCTATGATTTCAGTGCCCAGAAAGCTAGACTAAAGCCTTTATCTCACTTTGCTACAACAAATTACACATGGTTTGCAAAGGAGTTTCCAAATATCACATTTGTAGACATTTGCAATTTCCTCCAGTGAGTTGCAGAGTTCCACAAATATGTGGCTTGAATTGAGAACATGTAGAAAATAAAAATGCATGATCAGTTTTTTTGCAAAGTAGACTCTGTCATCAAGTAAATTTCAAACAAATTGCAATCCTTCTTTAATTTAGGGGCCTTTCACATTGGATAGTCCGGGAATTTTGACAGTTTCATTTGGTTCGGGTGGCGTTCACATTCACTTTTGAGACCGGACCAAACCATCTGTAAAATGTTGTGCAAATACAACAGCTGTCGCCCGAAACAAACACTGACCGGAGAGGAAGTAAAGAAGAAACACAGCTCATTGATTGGTCTGGACCAAAACTGGAAGTCCTGCTGCTTTAGCTTGTGGTGGCTAGGCTAGTTAGCCTGTGCTAATGGGTAGCCACAAACAACTTCAACTTATGTTCAGACCAGATATCAATAAGTGACTTTTTCAGTACTTCTTCCTCACTACTCCACGTCTGCCCGCAAGATATTTTCCAACCTTTTCTTTCTGTGTCTGCTTCTTCTGATTCACAGAGCTAACTCTGTTTGTTTACTACCCAGGAGAAAACAAATGCTACAGGACTCCCGCTTTCTTTTCCGCGTCTTTGTCACATTCACGCACCCAAAATGCATTGCGCTCCACATCATATCTCCTCAAACCTCACCCCGCCTGCTCAAATGTCCCTTTGAAAGAGGACCAAAGACTGGCAGTGATGCCAGTAAGTTGTTACTTAGTAACCAATCACTCTCATATGACTACTTCTTTCAGTAACGAGTAATAGAACGTGTTACTATTTCCAAACCAGTAATCAGATTAAAGTTACTTCTCCAAGTTACTGTGCCTTACTATTGTAACGTCCAACAGGACGAGTGTCTTGTCTGCAAAGCCGCTTTATTATTAAACTGAACCAGTTGCTCCTTGGTTCTCCTCCAAACCGACACAGGCAGTGCATGCAGTGTGTCTGCATACTCACTTGACCCGCCCCCTTCTCCGCTCTCAGCCAATCACAGACCAGCTCACTCTAATGGTGCGCTCAGGTGACACTAACAAACATTCACAAAACCATATCATTGCAACGAGAGCACAACTACAGAGAAGTTTCCACTATTTTCGTAATTTTCCTGAGTAAAAAGATATATTGGCAGGAAGTCCCGCCCCTTTTTTCTGAGTTTGTAGCAAAACCGCTGAAAAGCTGCTGAAAGTAACTAAAACATTACTTGTATTCTAACTTAGTTTCTTTCAAAAACTTATTAGAAAGTGGAACACATCGAGCCTGGAGTCTTCACAGAGCAGATCCTCCTCTTCCTCTATGTGTTCTCTTTTTTCTTAATGTCTGTTGATACAATGATGACTGGACAGGAGAGATCATTTATAATATGATCCTGAATTCTGAATTGTCTTAAAACTTGAGAAAGACATTTATGCTTCCCTTGCAAGACTGTTGCACCTGCAACGCTTTCAAAGTTTTCATGCAACATACACATAGTACTACTTTCATGTGATTCCAAATGATCACGTATACCCATGTTTTAACTCGTCAGGAGTTATCACAGTGCAGTGAAGCAGGGCCTTAATATAGTGAGGAAGTATTAAAATAGACATGACTGTCTTCTGAGTTTTTACCGGTGTGCACTGTGGCTTGAATCCTTATTTGTATAATCATGTGACATCATCAGGCAATAACAATGAAAGGATAAAGTTAAATATCTAAGTACAGACAAGAGAACAAAAGGCAGGTAATTAAGCAAACCTGGGTATAAGCGTGTGACAAATATTCAAGAAAAATAAAACAAGATGGGTAGGGATTGGGTGGGATAGAATTACAAAAACGTAGTGCAAAATTGGGTAAGTCGGTTTTCGAGAAAGAATGGGGAGAGACCAAGGGGGAAGGAGGGTGAAATTGAGAGGCTGTGTAGCACTTTCCTCTGCAAGCTGACAGAGCTTGACGCTTAACTAACAGCGCTGTTTTGACAGGTGTCAGATGGTCCATATTACTATTTCACCGCCAGGCCCTGGGGACCCTGCATCACGGGCCACAACAGTACTGGCCAAGCTGGAAAAAAATAAAGAAAAGTGGCACGGTAGAAAGAAGGGAAAAAAAAGGAGAGAAAACACTACACTCGACTTCCTTTCTGTGCAGCTCACTGGCTCTGCAGTCTCCCACTGAATGGGCATCTCCTGCATATTTACTCTGTGTGTGTGTGTGTGTGTGTGTGTGTGTGTGTGTGGGTGGGTGGGTGGGTGTGTACCTGCTATATTGATGGGCAGATTACTAAATTGCTTACTTAACTAATGTGACTTAACGTTCCCACAAAGAAGATCATTATATTTTTCAGGTGAAGACATGTTTTAAGTTGAAACTCCAGTTCGGGTTAGGTTATCCCTCCTGTTGGGTTCCGATTAACTGTGACCCGATTTAAAGTTTCCTCTCTGAAAAAGCATAGTAAATTCACACCCTCTTTCAGAAGGGGCTCTGAAATACGTGCGTTTTATAGAACTTGCATTCACACATGGTGGTCCTGGTCTTTAGGCAGAGACACACCATGTACACATACACACACACACACACACACACACAATTTATTTATTTATTTATTTTAGCTTCAATGGAGAGCCGACAGGAAGTTCTTCACAATATAGTTTTACTCCACAGGAACTACACTTGAATTAAAAAAGAACTAAACTTGTGTCAATGTTTCAATCAGAAAACCTTCTTGCAGTTCTTTTGTATAAATCTTTTCTCATAGTTCAGTCTGTGGCAGAACAATGGCCAAGAGACAGACTGTAGGTGAAGCTCGAGACCTCATATTGGACAGTGACAGTGATCAGGAGGAGAAAAGCCAGTAGACAATGCGGAGGTTTGACAGTAGTGGAGGTTGAAGATGGCACATCGTCCAGCCCAGAGAAGGAAGACTCTGAAATTGTAGCTGAAGTTTTGGTCCCATTTATTTCCGAATATAGTTTATAGTTTATTTAATGTACTCATTTATTTTTTATTTGCATTTTCTCTTCTGGATGCCATATACAGTTTAGAGAAGAGGTTAAAATGATCCTGGCTGAACAGAAAGAATGACAAAAGATACTTTCTTTTTCTTTTTTTTTAGTTTTCTGCACAAATGCCATTTTATTCAATCATAATTGTATTTAGTGATTATTGCACTTCAGCGCAATACACCTCCAAGAGAATGATGACAGATTGGTGGATTTCTGTCTGGTCCTATATTAGACCTGTGGCTTGGAAGGAGATCAATCCAGACTGGAAGGTGACACTGGTTGTCGCTGAGTTCTGCTTGCTAAAGGCATGCTGGAGCATATGAGACATACCCATGAGCTGAGCAACGCAAACATTCTCAGACGTTGTAAACCAGATAGTGCATGGCGCATTAACTTAAACATTATTAGCATATGAACCGTTCTTTATATTGTGTGTGATATGGAAGAAACTGTGCAAACACGCTGAATAACTTATGTGTTATTTTACATGTCAGTGGCTGCTGTTTCTAATGTATTTTCCAGGAATTATATTGTTTTTGTAACTGTATTTGAAACCAGTGAAATCGTTTTACTAGAAAGGTAGCATTACCATGAAAATTATACTTTGTGGGTAACTGGTCAGATTATATACATCTTAGATCTGAGCACAATATTAAATCATTTTATGCATTGGTATACAAATGGACATGGTTTGCAGTTAAACATGTATTTAAATGTAAACAATTCAATAATATACTTTTACTTCTGCAGTAAAATGAAGAAAAACATCTGAAATTGCGTGCGTGCGTGTGTGAGTGCGTGTGCATGTGCGTATGTACATGTAATTCAAAGCAGAGACAGCTCTATAACATAAGTGGCATGCACGTGTCTGTCATGCTTCTCTGGAGATGACTGTAGGTGAAGGAGTCAGATGAAAATCCAATCCATCTTCGTCTATCAACAATTCATCGATGCTAAACTCCTTACCCAGGATGCACGAGGCAGATGAACAAATATGATCACGACCAGATTGTGACTTTATGCAGGAGAACAACAAATCGTATCATCCACGTGAGGGGTTAACTTGTGACACCAGAGGCTTTCTTTAATGTGGTTACAAACTCTCGACAGGCAATAAAAAATATTGATCCAATGCTTTTCATGCCGGAATCCATTATCTACGCATGAAATGCCGGCCTAAAACTGTGATAAGTGAGTGAAATTGCCTGATTTGATTATCCCTGGTGACTTTGTGCACTAGATGATTTATATCAAAGCCTTGTCGAAAAGAGCACCACATCCAGACGGCGCAGATGATTTGCATTTGCTATATTGTCTTTTCATGGCAGGTGGCTTTTGTATTGTTAAATCTTATAACACTCCTTGACGGTGATCTTAGCTCTCCTGAAGTCGTGATCCTCGCTGCCACTGCCTAGATAAATAGCAATATTTTAGACCTCTATTCAGCTTTGAAAGTGTTTAAAACCACTTGAGTCAACCATCAAGTCCCAAATGCACACAGCCATCATTTGCAACAAGTTTGTAATTGTCCCTTGTTAAGGGTTTCAGGGGAAATCCTGTGGCTGCGGCTCACGGCTGAACGCTTCCAAGTGCTTGGAGCATGTTTTATAGTTACCGCATGAAACAAGAGAGCCCCCGCTCGCCTGATGACTGGGAGTCAGAGGGTGGATCTCATGCACTTCTCATTGTTGGACAAGGTTCTTGTGTGCCCAAAAGAATGGTTTGGTTAGGTCTGTCAATTTGGGAACAAATGCGCCGAGGAAGACTGTCCACATGGAATAACAAGAAGTAATCCTAAAAAGATCAAGGGTGATTATTTTATTGGTTTATTATATTGGGCCGTTTCTCGTCAAATGGTGTTTATTGTAACCTGCTCTGACAGCACACGGTCATCTTACATCACATTATAATGTAGGTACAATTGGGAATAAGTTTACATACATTTAATTTTGAAGTAAATGTATGTGAAGACAACACAGCTTCCTCCACGAGCAGCTGTGTTAAATATTTTAAGGGGAAATTATGCTGCTTTACGATTTTGTTCTCATGAATAATTCCACATTTCCCATCCTGTCCCCATATTTACCAATCCTATTTCAGACAGTGTATAAACTGAGGTGTATCCGGTAATTATTACTGATCTCTGAAAATACCCGTTCTGCTGTCTCTTGCCTGTTTTATTCAGTTATTTGCAGATATGTGGGAGAGGCTGTTATTTGTTTCCTGCCTGTTTAGTTTTCAATTTTTGTGCATCCAATTACATTTAAACTTTCCATGCCATTTCTGCAGGTCTTTGAATTAAAAACACCCATTGCATTCAAATTCTTAAAGTAACCAGGGTGTGCAGAATTATTTTTATTGCCCCGAGGAAACATAACCTTTTAGCACCTTCATTGTGATTGATGCTACTTCTCTGGGAGTCCGGACAAAACACATCAAATGAATATATTTGTTTTTTAAGTCTAAGTAGAGCAGAACCGTCATCTGTCATGCATCAAGAGTAAAACACATGCAATTAAATCCAAACTCACACCCCACGTTGTTTGTGTTACTCCAAGTAGTCGATATGACTTGAATCCTTGTCTTTCAGTTATTCACACAACTTGCCAACATCAGAACCACCGTAGGCTATTAAAGGCATTTGTTGATGGGTGATAAATAATAAATATTCAGTCTCAGCAAACAATAATTTTCTGTCATTTTAGCCTGAGACATGATAGAAATCCACAAGCAATCACAAGAATAGTTTGTCGCCATTATATAAGTTTGACAAAAACAAATAATTGTTGATGTTGTGCTCGCTGCATTGTTAGAAGGCTGAGGCACCACTTTATTTCAAAATAATAGTTATTTGCACCTTCTGAGGTTTACTGATAATTTGACCCTCAAGTACATTTTCGAAGCTGCTGTATCCGACTATGTCCTCCTCGAGGCCCCATTTATGTTTCAAAATGTGATAATGCTGACCTGTTGTTGCATTTTTGGTGTCCGTTTACACAACAATGATGGACGGAGCCACTGAAAACGAACATTTTTGAGAACTTTCCAAAAAGTCTCAGACTCTGCAGTCGTGTAAAAGGGAGGAAAACATAACAATTTCAAAAAGTTCAGGCTCCGTCTTCGTGTAGATGGAGGACATTGCTGCAATTGCACATGCGCACCAAGGTTATAGTAAATAGTTGTTCTGCACATGCTCAGTAGATGGACAATAACAACAATGTTTCCTCCAGAGTGTCATGACTCCCCAGTCCATATTCTCCCGGGACTTGGTAGTTTTATAGTTGTGTCATCATAACAATACAACTTTCCACACAAATGTCTGTGTTCTCGCCATTGTTAATGTTGATGTTGTTCTCTCTGCCCATGTGTATGGGGCTTCATTACCAAAACAAATACAGTAAACGCCCCCACTGGTGGGCCAACATGAAAGCAAACATTTTTTTTTTACATAAAAGGACATAATTTTCAAAATGTTGCTGCGTAAACATGAAACTTCTCTCAAAGGAAAATGCAGAAAGTTTCACTTGAAACGTTCTAAAGTAGATAGGGCCGACAGAAATAAGTGTGTGGGATTTTTTTCCATGCAGACATTGGCAATAATCTCAGATAAATCAGAAAAGAGTGCACATCTGCGTCACTTCAAATAATGATTTAGAGTGATATTACAGCACAATATATTTTGCTAATTCTCCAATACCAATAATTTCTCAAATTAGATTTAAGCTTGGATAACGCAGTGCTGGTGTTAAACCATTTTTATTCACTTTGTAAGCCTGGTGAATTTCACTGCGTCCAATTTAACATTTGTGATCTGTTAATCTACTTTGCTCTACAATGGGTCACACGTACACTATGCATATGTTTCAAATCCCAATATGCGATGATGAAGTAATCTGGTAAATCTGCAAAGCACTTTACAAGATTACGTTACCAATGAAATGTCCTTCAACCTGCATGATGTCATATTGACTGTCCTAATGTACTTTTATTTTTCTTTGTCTTCTTCACCGCCTCACCCACACTCCTCCTCCCTGTTCCCTCTAATCACTCATAACAAGATAAAAAGGTCACAGGTTGGCCCACCTGTCAATCAACAAAATTGAAGGTTGCGTTAGAGATTTACCAAGCCTCTATAAACCCTCACCCTTGTTTTCGCTCTCATCCCAATAGAGGTTTAACCTCAAAAGTGCTGCCATATGAAACACTTTGTCACGTTCTGATATAATGTGTAACTACAGCTTGCTTGTGTTTTGTCTCAGGACACAGTTTGCCGTATATCTACCCCCTGAGTTAAGGTGTTCCAGGTTGGACAAAGTACAATAAAGTAGTCTTGACCTTTGTTTGTCCTATTTCATTGTCCTTCAATCCAGCAGAAGTGCCCTTTGCACAAAGAGTCTGATTCAGTTCCCCCATGAGTATGTTAAAACAGAGGGACATTTTCAATGTTTTATGGGGTGTCCTGTTTTTCCAATATACCTCTTGTGATTTAAGCAATATGCCTTAAAGAAAGCGTTCTGAAGGTTTAGAGGGCAGCTCAGGTTTTATTGTAGCATAAATGAAATCAAAAACAACGTGAATTAGACAATTAGCAGACTTGACAACGTGTTCTCAGGAGGTGACTTTACTGTAACGGCACTGATAGGGCAACTGTCCACAGCCCTATTTTAGCTTCTATGATCAGGTGTCGCATGCTATACTTTGACTTTGCACAACTATCCAATTAAACAACACTTCGGTATGAGGAACCGCGTCGCCGTTTGTGTGGAAAATGGATAAGGCTCCACAGCATGTGAGGGACTGAGGAGGGTGAGAATTTATGGCAGGCTGGGTGAGGTGAAATGTTTCTCTGAGCACTCTGGCAGTCTCGCAGCACCTCAACCTTCCAAGTTAAATACTCTCGCTGAGTTTCCTGAGCGCACGGATCTGTCCGTGGTCCAATCACGTCAGCGGACAGCTCACACAAAGACACTATTTATGCACTGTATGACCCTGCAAAAAGAGTATTTTATTCACTCATTCACGCTGTCAGACCTAAGTTTACGAAAATGTATCCTTTTCAAAATGTCAAAATGGGATTCATTTACAAGTACATTAGTAACATGTTTTGCTCCATGGCTACATTCACATATTTTAATAGCTTAAACTGATTTCCACATTTGGGAAGTCATTAAACCATATAATCACAAGCAGAGAGTCTCTTCTTTTATTCATGGTTTTTATGCTAAATCTGTTCAACATTCAGGGCTCTGCGTTAGAAAGAACCAGCATGAAGTCACTGGTCAAATATTTAGATTCAATGAGTTGTTCCTAAATTTAAATAATGTCTGACTATTAGTTGGCTCTTTTACTTCAGTTTCTTTTTGATCACAGTTTTACTTATTTGCAATTTAGTGTTATTCTTGTGCTATGCCGTGTTAAAAACAGTATAAGTATGTTTAAACATTAATTCACTATGGCTCATCCGCCTTTATCGTGTAAACATTTCATGATTGGTATATGTTTTACATTGTTGTCTTTCTCAAATTAAGACCTGTAGCATGGGCGATTTGTTGCACACCTGCAGCCAGAGGAATACAATCTGTTCCCTGGCATTCTTCCAGCCCTTTTATGAGCTTCTTTTGCCATTGCAAGTATACAGTTTACAGTGTTTAATGATGCTCTGTAGTTTTACTGAATACTCATTTCCCAGTCCTGGCTAATGAGATGGATAGAGACTAAATGCAGGGCCATTGGTGGTGATAAAAAATAAATAAATAAAATAGAGGGAATGAAAGAAGAGAGTGTATATGTATGTGTGTGTGTGTGTGTGTGTAATCTATGATAATGGTGATATTTGAGGAGTATTTCTCACTCACATTGGCAAATTCACTAAAAACTAGAAATTGGTCAGCGAGCATAAATCACCACTGAGTTGAATATGAGTCGAGCCATTAGCTGCAGGGGTTAAGGTCTATTCAAACAGCAAAATACTTTGCTTGATTCAAATCCTGCCATAAAAAACAGATCTTAGTAAAATGCTAGTATCTTTATTAAGAGGCATTTTCACTTTGAAAATGTCTGTTGTGTGATGGGTAGATAGATAGATAGATAGATAGATAGATAGATAGATAGATAGATAGATAGAGCAGGTTAGAATTAAATAGCTACACTGCTAAAATTAAAAGCAAAAACCTGTGCATGTAATTCAAAGGTCCTGAGGTCCTGAGTATTATAAATCCTCTGTTCATAACAGCCTGTGTTGTCAGTGTGTTTGTTATTGTCTCCTCCGATGCACTCCATCCTCCTTCCAAACATCCTGTTGTAGCCTGATGGCTCTGGTTACGAGGGACCACCTGAGTCTGTTTCTGTTGTAGAACTAATTGTAATTGTTACAAACACATAAGATTCAGGAAAATAGATAAAGAGATGAACAGTTTTCGCGCGATACATAGCATGAACAACATGACAAACAAGTCACTGTTTAGTGTTTACCGTAGCAGATCACTAGTTGTTAAATGGTGACAACTATTGTGGTCAATGCAACAAAGAAATTCTTCAAAACTGCATAGAATCTAGACACTATCAGCTCCCAACTTACCAGGCAGAACTGGCCCAGTTTCTTGGCTGTCAGGCACTGTCACTTTGTATATAGAGGCTCTGGACTTGAGACCACAGTGGTTGGTGGTGAATGAATATCCATACTGAGATATGTCACAAGAATATTTACTGAAGAACTGCAGGGGGTTTGTGACCAAATGAAGTATGTTTAAACACATACACAAGTGATAATGAGGACTGGCTTACTTTTTACAATGACTTCATGGAGTCCTGTCATCATGTGGTTACAAAACGCAGGCCGGCTCAGACGTCTACAAACATGGACGCATGCACAAGAATACAAAGAAAAAAAATATTACACTTTGTTCCAGATCACTGCGCCCACAGAAAGTCCTAAAACAATATGAAAGAGGCAGACATGAAAAATGAGCTGTTTTCAACATAGAATTAGCTGACGGCTTTAGGCTTCATAAGATTTGTTTAAATTTTCTGAACGTGCAATAGGCTCTACGTGGGATTAAACAACCATATGGACAGAGTCTTTCTCTTTTGTATTAGATCGGAGCCAGTAAATGACTCCAAACACCTCAATAAATAATGTCAGTGTCACCAAATAACTCTGGTACACTGGTGCATTGATAGTCAATTCAATTTTATTAATTGACTTTTTGCCCATTCAACAGCTGGGCCTGAGACGCCACTGCATTTTTTTGGTCAAAGTTATTAACCGCATCGCAATGACCACTAAAATCGTTCAAGGTGACTGAATTAGAGGAAAATTCAGAAGAAAAACAAATCTTATCTGAAGGACGCTGATATTTTCACTTTAAAAAACACATTCATCTTCACTTGAGTTACTCTGCTTGATCTAAGGCATCGTGTTATCTTTCTTTCTTTCTTCTTCTTTTTTTCTTATATCAAAAAACACCCACTGTTACGATTTTCCACTGATCTCAAGGAGCTTTTCACCTTCTCCCCCGTTATGTCATTGTAAATGTTGGTACGCTGCCTTTGTTATGACTAATGTACATTATCATTCTGTGATGAAACCACACCAGTGCTACTCGCAGAGCACACTCCACACTAATGCAACCATAGCTCCTCATCCGACCCTGTCGCAAACCATCAATTTATTCCTGTTCTCACTGACTGAGGTTCAAATTCTCTTCTTTTCCACAGAAGCAGTTCAAAGCACACCGTCGAAGTTCGGGTTAGACCGTCATGGAGAAAGAGTCAATTCTGCTTTCTTCTTTGATCGTGAGAAAAGGTCTGAATATACGGACTGGATTCTCACTGTGTTCAAGTATCATATGTCTCCAAGTCAAAATGCATCCTTTAGAATAAACAAACGCGTATCAGTCTTTGAAAAAAAGAACCATAAAACTCACTCAATGTTTGGTAAAGAAGACAACCAGAAAAAACAGCGCTGTGTGATTTGCTTGAAAAAACATGCAAATATTTGTAACATCATCCTCTTCATTATGTATTGCCGTCACGGGTCAAAGAATCTGAGACGAAACTATAAATTCATCAAGGCATTTTTTTTAACAAGGACAAGGATGTTGTTCTTGGTTCAGTCTTTGATTGCCTCCCTCACCACAGCCCCTCGCCCGCCCCTCACCCCCAACGCACCGGTCTGGAAGTATCATCAGAGTCTCACACAAATCCATTCAGCGCCTCTCGTCGGTCTAACCCCTCATATGTAGTCGGCGTCATCTACAAGCTGTGTTATGGTTGGACCATAGTCAAAAGAGGGTTCCTCAGGCAAAACATGATATATGACTTCGTTCTTATTCTTCTATATCTTCCCAGAAAGAAAAAAAAAAGTCAGAGATTCCTGACGAAAACTGCATGCTCATTATTTCTCTTCAGAGCTCAACCGAGAGGCAGACGATGGCCCTAAGTCACTCTGAGCCATTAACCACAGATGAATGAGCAGGAAAAGGATTCTCCAGGAGGCTTTTCATTGCTCATGTGAACAGTCTTTGATTGCACCAAATATGGTTTCACCCCCCACCCAATAAATACCATGATTGTCAGTTTAATGTGTTGTGTTCTCATTAAAAAAAAAAAGAAGAAGAAGAAGATAATTATACTATTCAGTGTCTGAAGGGATTTGTCAGAGATTTCAGCCTCATGTTGCTACACATGTTCTTCTGGGGTTGCAGCAGCCGTCTCACACATTTTACATTTTGGTCAATGCATGTAGCGGAAATTATGAAAATGAGTAAACGCAACTAGTGGGTTAATTTTATCAATGGTATTAGCAGTATTCAGTTTAAAATCTGGCGACAGGGTAGGCGTTTAACCCCTGGCCAGGTGGGGGCCCTAAGCAGGATTTTATTTTGGGGTCCCCCTTCCAATAACATAATAATAATAATAATAATAATAATAATAATAATAATAATAATAATAATAATAATAATAATAATAATAATAATAATAAATTACAATTACTAACGAATCAAATGAACAGCCTCTATCAACAGTGGAACAAGAACTTTACAGATGCACACGTCTGAAAAAACTTTGTGGCATAAACAGTTTATGCCACAAAGTTTTTTCTTTTTCATTTCAACAACATCCCACCTTCAAGTGAAGCACGAGCCTCTGACTGTTTGGACTTTTTCTTTCTTTTGCGAGCTCCTGAATCGTATTGACGTTTGGAAGCCATCTCTCTCTCTCTACTCTCTACTCTCTCTCTCTCTCTCTCTCTCTCTCTCTCTCTCTCTCTCTCCTGCCTCGGGCTGACTTGGTGGCGGTGTTCTACGCGCCTCTCGGCAAAATGCACGCGCATCCTTTGCGCATTTGCAGAGAATGATGATACTTTATTGATCCCGATGGAAATTCAATTCACTCGCACAAAATGGGGCCCCCCATGGATGGCGGGGCCCTACGCACAGTGCGTGTTCTGCGTGTCGGGAGGGGCGGGCCTGCGTTAAACACATAGTTCAACTGGAGACATCAGTGCATGTCATTGTGGTCATATGTTGTATCATCATGTAAAGCAGCAACATACACAATTTACACATAGAAAAGGTGAGTAAAACCAAACAGGAGCACTTCAAGGTCTATTAGCAATATTGGCAAACTGCAGACTGCAGATTCTTTTACAACAGCCCTAAGTTTCAAAATGTATTTTCACCTGTACAGTTTCCATTACAGTTATTTTCCACATGGCAGCTGTTGCTTGTTCTTAAACCACGACGTCACATATTGGGATGAGAATTGGTGAGAAACTTGCTGGGATATCTCAAACAGGGGTTTGCAGTTATCTCACATGGGCCTGGGAAACATTTCAGTTGAATGTTACGTTCTAATTTTTGAGTTGATGTCCAAAAATCTGTTTCTGTAAGAGAAATGAGCCTTCACAGCTTGTCGCTGTAACTTATTTTACGAGTTCCAGTTCTCTTAGGATGTCTGATGACTAAATGGTTACTGGGCTGGCGAGAGACCCTGACTTCGGATGGTCGCAAATGATTTACCGTCACACAATGTCGTGCAACTGCTATTTGTTTAGCGGTTCAAAAATTGTTGCCAAAGATTTGTAATTTCATCTGCCTAATGTTTGCCAACCTTCAGCAAGTATTGTACAAGACACATTCAAACTCCACACCGATTTTCCCAGGAGTTTGTGAAATATTCGATCAATATTTGTCAGATAAATTCAAAGCAAAAATTCTGTGTGATCCCAAATAAAAATTGTTGTTTCTTTGTGTATCTCTACGTTTCGGTTTTTTTTTTTTTTTTTTGTATCTCTAAATAGTCACAAGTTGTGGTAGCCCATAGAGGTGCTTTAATTATTGAAGGTGGTAAAAATAAGTAATTGCTGAGGTGAAGAAATATCCTAAACCTTGTGACCAAAATCATACTTCCTCAGGAATCTGGCTCTTTTGTTTAGGAAACAGATTTACAAACATATAATGTTTGCACATTGAAAACATTTTTATCATATTCAAAATATAGTACAAGTCTCACAATAATTCCCTTGACTACAAGCTTGTCATAGAATTGTAAAGTCACCAGGCTCCACTGCAATCATCTCGCCTCAATGTTGTTTTTCAGTGATCCAATATGACTAATAGGTAACATTACTCAGGAACTATCGTTAATGCCACTGATCATAATTAGGCTCGGCTGTGGGTGGGTGGGTGGGGGGGTGGGGGGGCTGCTGAGCTGACTGAAAATACCATTGGTTTTTCTGCGGCATACTTTTTCACATTACAACTGCAAATCCATCTGTGTAGCACAGTTATAGCATCACTGATCACCATGAGTCCAGTGGGTTGTGGATTTGAACCCCACTGGGCTAATGAGATTTCTTGGGTTGTGTCCTTTCCTTTGACAAAGCTGCTGTTAGATCTTTGGTAGTATTAATTGAGAATGTCTGATAAATGAATTTCCACATCCCATAATAGTATGAAATAATTCCTGTCACTTCTTAAAATAGTGACGGTGGAGTTCGACCGATATCCAGTATTTATTATGCTTAACAGCCAACATCCACTGCAGGTAAACAGTACAACCCTCCACCCCACTCTGTACAATCCACGATCTCACCAACTGTGTTGGAACATTGTATTATGACTAATTTTAGTTTGCAGGGTGAAGAAAGTTTCTTTTCTTTATACCACGCACACAGCAGTGAGTCTCTCTTTGTGTCTGCAATCTAAATGCAACTCAGCTTTATAGTACTTGGTGGTTTTGTCCTTGTCGCTCTATTGATTAAAAAAAAAAAAAAGTCACTTGGAAAATCTTGTGAAAATCTACAAATTACATTGCATATGCCAATTTGATGAAGCAAATTCAAGAATATGGAAAAAGCTGAATGAGACTGGTTGGTGTTACAATTTGACACGTTTTAGAATTTGGAAGTGATTTGAATTCTGCTGGAAAGTGCTTGATAGAGCATCATTTGTATGGAAGACAGCTGGAATTGTCTCAAATAGGCAACAATCTGTGTGCGGACAGTCACAAGGGCTGGTGCAAGATGTCGTTCCCCACTGACACAGCTTCTATGGGTGTGGTGTGCACCTGGAATTCACACCGTTCTCACAGCAGCAACCGGGTTTCCACATTACACGTTTGGGATAATAAATCAAATCCAGTGATAACAATCCCAAAACCCTCCCAGCATAAATCCCTTTATAATCACTTCCAACCAGACCAATTCGCACAGAAAGACTCTTATAGGGGGATACCTTCAATTTTCCGATAAATTAAAAAGACCCTGAAGCAACCCAGCGGCACCAAGAGAGACCAAATAAGAGCATGGGGAATGAAAAGTGGTGGATGATGAAGGAGACCAGATGTGTTTTGTTATTATGAGGAAACTTAGATGTACTTTGTGAAATGTATTTTATCGAGTGATAAAATCTATTATTGATGAAACAGATTTTGCCAACTTATTCTGTTATTTTACCAGCAAAGTTCAATATTTTTTCCAGAATATAGTATTCATCACATGTACACACAGACACAAAGATGAGCTTGACATAGTCTGGGGATATGTTGTATTAGTGTACATTATGCAGGATTTCTTTGGCATATTTCTGATTTATATGAGGTTTGTGCAAAGTAAAGTTTTTGCTTCAAAGCATATTTGGGTAAAAGATTCAAAAAACATTTTTTTTCATTTATTCCCTTAATTGCTGAAGGGAATTCACACTACACCATCGGAATACAGTGATTTTATATCTGCCACTGTGGTCTTGTACTTAGTAGTGACATTATGCATGAGTGTGGTGCTGACAGTACAAGACAACCGCACTGAGAGGAAATGAGCAATTCTCAAACACATTGGTTTTTCCAGGGGATTCTTTAAAGAGACTTGTAACCCATTCTACAGATGACTGTGTTGCTTTTATTATGTTTCGCCTTTGTTTTGGTTGGAATAAAGACTACCAATTTTGCCTAAAATCAGCAAAAACTACACCATAAATTATGCAAGCGCACTCCTCTTTCTGATCTTGTTTTTCAGCCTTAAAACCACAGCAGCAACGCTCAAAGCGACGCTAATGAAAGTCAAGTGAGCTGAACATCAGGCCAATAAAAAAATAAAATAAAGTACAGTCTGCCTCAGATGGTTGCTTAACCATTTCACAGCTTTTGAAGCAAGCGAGTTCTGACTCCACTAAAAATTTTACTTACACAAGCTTTTACTTTCAACTTTAAAATAAAAAAAAATATGTTGACTCATCCCCTTTTAACAAATATAACTTTAAAAATAAAGATTTAATGTTGTCAAATATAAATAAGTAATAACAGAATAATAAAATGTATGTAAAGGTGACTAAAAGTTGAGGACATGGTGGTATCGCTCTGCCTGAATATAGATATTGTATTTATGATAGTTAACGGTAAATAATAAATTGTATGTGGAATTCATTTGCTCTAACCACAAATGTTACTCAATTAGTTGCTTAGGAACAACACATCTGGAGTTGAAGAAACATATGTTAAGAAAAAAATTCTAAAGGTTCTTGGCCATTCAGTGTTGACATTATGTAAAACTTCGGGCACATATCAAATATAAATGTCTTTTCACATAATTGTTTATCAGTTGTTAAAGCAATGCCATTATTTTTACTCACGTATACAAAGGAATGGAAATAATCTTGAATAGCACGATTAGTAAAGCAAACTCTTTGCAGTTTCTGCTTCTCCTGTGGAGGTGTGCAATAAAACACTGCATTTTTTGTACCATTCCTCTCATGCACGAGTCTTGTTGTTCGGGAAAATGTGCTTCGAACAAGCACACTGAAGTGGAACCAAGTTTAATTGCCGTGCACATACAGCCAGAAGACATTAATATGTGACCTGCTACCAGAGCCATTCTCCCTTTAAAGTATTAAGATCTGATGACGATGGGTTGTGATCAAGTCAGAATGTTACTCTCCAACGCACACAGGTGGACTGAGGGCATCAATTTAATCCTGAATGTAAAATATTATACATCTTAATTAATACAAATGTTCAAAGAACTTAAGAATCAGGAAATGATAACAGACTCATGTTAATTTGTGGGAGATCGTCTAAAAAAAAAAAAAAATGTTGGGTGCACAGCATAAAACTAATTGCTATCTGCTCTGCTTTATTATAGAGTCAACCCAAGGTTTACTGAAGCAATCGTTAACCTTTTTGTTTAGTCGCACAAAATATGATTTTAAGAATAAAAATACACTGACCACACCTGTGAGAGATTGACAACTTTTGGCTGCGAGCCAGCAGAGGAATGAGACCAGGAATGCCAAATATATTGTTTAAGTGGTGAGTCCAGAGAGACTAGAGAGCTCAGGACAACATCCGAGGCATCTGGATTAGATCCAGTGTAATAAGATCAAGAAGCAATATGCTCGTTCATCTAAGATAAAATACTAAATACCACACAAAAAACATTAGTAAACATACACATACATATCCATATATCCTCTTCATAAATCTAGCGTTTGAACCAGCAGCAGGAAACCTTTTGGAAAATGTTCTGACCTAAAATCAAAAGAAACCCAGTCAGAAACAGCAACGTCTCTATCCCCCATCTTAATAAATCCTCAAGATCTGTTTCTGATCATATGAAAGCAAATGAGGGGTGGCAGCACTATCTTTTCGCTTGTACTTTAATTCTCCTCCTGCCTAGAATTAGATCAGAATTCACAGTCAGCCTTGTCCTGTCCCAGAGAGTGAACCCTAACAGTCCTCTCCAGAGCTTCAGATTAAATTACAGATCTTCACGTTCCCCCGATCCTCCCCCACCGACGCTCCGTCTCTCCCATGCAGATGACACTTTCCAGAGACGGCATTTTCTCATAACACATTGACACTGTTGGGAACGGAGATGGAAGCAAAGCTGGGACCTCTGAAGGAACATACCAGCAGTTTGAAGGGCAAACCCCAGAAAAAAATGAACGACATCCTCTTCCACTCTGTCTGTTTCCTTTTCCTTTGATACTCAGACACAATGCAAATAGCTTCGGCATCCACAGTTGCTGCCAGTTCATTTCTTTTTTTTTTTTTTCTAGAAAGGAAGAAAATTTCATATAATTTTTTGAGGTGGACCATCACAGTTGATAGATCCTGCTCACTAAGGTTAGGTTCCTCATCGTGTTTTAATGATTTCACTTATAGTGGGATTTCAGTGTGGGATTCCAGAAAGCAAATATAAGCATACACTTTCAGTCAGTTTTGTAGTATTTTTTCCCCCCAATATGACCAGATGAAAATGTATGCAAGTGGACTGAAAATGGCAGCACAGACTGCACAGGCATAGCCCATCATTTGTATGTGTAGCAGGTAGGGGTACATCAGGATGCAACCTCAAGGGACCAACACTGGCCAGATAAAATTGAGTGTCGCAGATAGCATCAGAAATCAATGGGAGGAGAGACATTCTTCCTACAGTACATACTGTATGCATATGAGCGTAAATTGAACCAGCAAGTCTCGAAACAAAAGTGGAAGAGAGAGTCTGGGAAAAATTCTCCCTCCGTGTTTATCTTGTCAGCCTTCATTACTTTTTTGTTTTTATTCATGCAAACACAATGAACATAATATTTTTGAAAATCTATTACTTCGAGACATGTTAACCAAGGAGCTGGAGGGTTGCCTTGAAATAAATCCCCATTGAAAAATTCACATGGTATTGTTTGCGTAGATAACTTATTTGCAGAAAGGATAATCTCAAAAAGACTGACTCAGGCAAGGAGTGATTACTTCTACGCTGTACTCTTCTGACAATTGATGGATATGCTGTGCTTAGTCTCAACTAAAGCATTAGTCGTCTCTTCGGCTGCGCACGCTGACTGCTGTTATACCTTTTACACCCTCTGTCGTATACATGAACTCTCTCTCTAATACCATATCTTACACATGCCTGTGCAGACAAATAACCACATTCACGGCTTCCCTCCCACTCCTTGAACCCTCCCCCAAGAAAGAAGGATGAGGCATGCAGAGGTTCAAAATACAGTCAGCTGAATGAGAAAAAAAAAATGGATTTAGGAGAGCAAGAGGAGGTAAATCTTACTTGGCAAGCTGATTTTTTTCCAGCTATAAATAGTATACCCACCTCCAGCTTTCACTGTACACAGACACACACACACACACACGTACACACATCCTTGATACACACCCACACCTTGTATCTGGGTTCATCCACCACAATGCGTCTGTGATCCTGAATAATAAATTCTTTGGAGACAAAGTTCTTTAAACACCATCTTACCTCACTCGGAGAGATGTTGACGAATGTGTGTATTTGCGCAAAGTACCCTGCAGATCTTTCATTCATACATATTCATATAGAGTCTAATGAAATATATATGTGCCGTGCATACCCAAGTGCCCCTCCTGGAAGCTGCTTGTCATTATCAGTGCAAGCCCAAAGGTATTGTCCTCAAAAGTAAAAATCACACACTTGTCATTTGTTTGACGGCAGCACTGTGCTTTGAACTACACATTGGTATATATTAGTACTGAAATATGGTGATGTGATTCACTGGATAGCCTGTTGGAGATCGGAAGATAACTAACATTCAATCATAACGCCAGAGCTCAAAGAATTCATTTATGTTCCTCTAAACAACAGGATGAGAGGATGCCATGCATTGATTTCTGATGCTGTCTTAAGCTGTGTAGATGTACTGCAGTTTCTATGGTTGATGTTTCTGCAGCTTTGAGGCAAATAAGGACAAACAGAACATAACATTTGATGTCTATTTATTTATTCTTTTACTTTCAGATGGAAATTGAAATAAATTAAATACACACTTATGGACAGCAGTACAGAGATACGGGTATATTTTGAGCTAACCTGTTCATGCTTACATTCTCCCAATAAAAATGCTAATACACTCAGTGAATAATTTATGTAACATGTTCACTGTCTAAATGACTAAAATCATGACATTTAATGTGATACGTAAACATTAAACATAGAGCACATAAAGTAAACAAACTTTTTTTTATACGACAAATGTTCACTAAAATATAATTTATGTTTTGTTTCAATATTTGTTCAATATAAGTTTGTACTTGAACATTTTCTTTGGATCATACAGGGTTTTTTCTTTTGACTTCAACATGACGATTGTGTACCTATTTGTGCTACTATTGGATAATTTTAAGAATTGCCAAAATCAGTATAACTTGACTCTATGATTGTTCAAAATTGTATATTATCTGAAAAAGAAATATTCAAAGACTTCAAACGGGCAAAGAAATCACCAGTATATAAGATACATGAGAGTTAAGAAATAAGGTCTGCCACGATTTAAACCTATAGTAGCTTCACTGAAACAATGATTTGTGGTCAACGTCCCTACTAGTTTAAACATGTAACAGTCTAACAGAGAAAGGACCCATGGTGGTCTATATAGGGTCTAATAAAGTCTCTACCAAAATCTAAATGAGTACCGTAACAAATTAAATGTTCCAGGGGGACCTGAGCAGTCATAAGTGGTGTCAAACAAGAGAGTTGAAAAAGGCTTTTCCTTGTTAAAGTAAAGCTGGGAACTTGTTTCGAGGTATAGCTTTATAAACCCTTGGTGCCGCCAGTCGGCCAGCCCTCTAAATGCAAAGTGTTCTGGTGGGATAATGTGGTACTAACAGCTCTTTAAGATATCATAGAGTTTCCTATGTTAAGAGTTAAATTCTATTCTGGATTTTTATGTGGACCATAAAAAGGGATGCCAAAACAGGGAAAAAAAATGATGATCTCTCCTGCTAGATCAGTGAATTGTTCAAACAAAGGTTTACAATGAAATGTACAAATGAAAGTCCAAAACTGCTGTCCACAAATGATTGGCAGCAGTGTACCTCAAAAGAATTTAATCGGTAATAAAGCTATAGAGCAGTAGGTCATATGGGGGAAAATTCCTCCTCTTGTAAGCTTGAAAAGACACATTCATGTCTGACTTCTTTCACTATTAGTTTTGTACTCAAGTATAATGTAATCATGCAGTTCGACAGGCAGCCAGCAAGGATTCCTTCCGTGGATGTTTCCAGCAATTTCATCAAGGTCCCTTGGCTAATTGCCAACATTCCTGATGTTACTTTCGACATTTTTGGCATTGATTAAAGCTCAGGTATATACAATTGAACCGCTTCTGTTGGCACAAGGGAAACTTAATCCCAAAGCCAATGGTCCGTCTACCCTGCGGCAACACCTATTAAAATAGCTTCGTCCACCAGCACCCAGCGCTGGACTCAAATCATTAACCATTCTTGGGAACAGCAAGCCCCAAGGACATAGACTGGAAGATATAAGCAAACACACATTGAATCCACATAACTTAACCTTGCAACCATTTTGAAAATGTAAGCTCAGAGGACACACTCGCAAAAAATCAACAAGCAACGTATAAACCTGAACGTTTGTGTAAAAAAAGGAAGTCCGAACATCAGGGTTTTATTTTTCTGCAGTGGCTGAACTGACATCTGCTGTGAGTGTTATAACTTCAATTGACAACACGCTGCCCCCGTGTGTGTGTGTGTGTGTGTGTGTGTGTGTGTGTGTGTGTGTGTGTGTGTGTGTGTGTGTGTGTGTGTGTGTGTGTGTGTGTGTGTGTGTGTTTCTGCTGTATATATAGCAAAACTGATCATACAGACTTAAATCCTGCTCAGTCTCAGTCCCATTGAACAATTCCATAGTTATTAATTCAAGAATTAATTAGGGACTGAGCCCAGAAGGCCGGGCCTGGAGGCAAGGACCCTATTGTAATTGTAATGTTTCTTCTTTCTTATTATTATTCCGCCGTGTCATTAGACTCAAATTTGACCCACTAAACCTGCTCAGAAACTAACCAAATTTGGCACACTCATTAAGACTGGTGAAAAATGTAAGAAAATGTAAAAAACAAACCTAGAGTGCCCAAAATGCACTCTCTAGCGCCACCGAGAAACACTGAAACAGCCACCACTACCTATCGAATGTCATAGAGATCAAACAAATACGCATTTGTTCAACTCATCAAGACATCAAAATCACTCGCCCCTGACCGAAATCCAACAGGAAGTCCACAGTTTGCCTTACAAAATAAGATTTTCACCCAAAGAGCGCGAATATCGTATCAGCTTCAAAGCACGATTAAATGACAGAAGAGAGGCTTCTGCTCAAAACTTCTGCACAACTTTTTGTCAACATGAGCAGTTTGGATTATTATTAGCCGTCAAAGCCCCGAAGGCCGAATCCCCCCGCCTGCCTCCTGCCATTCAAATACATGGGAAAGAGAAAAAAAATCTCTGAAGAAAGCCCCGTGATAGAGCACCCTGAACAAGTAGCAACTGTGGCTAAACGGTGACTCCGATCGACAAAACGAGCAGATGAGAAGCGTGACAAGAACCTGCCGAACCAGACGATGTAACACATGTGGGGGGAATTCCATAAAACATGACCTTTTTGATGAGAGAGAACAATGCTATAATTTTTTTTAAAGCAACATTTATCATTGTGTCAGGTGGAGCAATAATGGTGCGTTTGCATCAAACTGTGCCTCCTAGTGTCTAAGGTTTACGTTTGACTGCTTTGAAACCCACACAGACGGAAAGACAACACATTTTCCACTCTAGAAATGATAATCTTAACAAAATATTTGCCCCAAAACTTTGGATTCTGAGGAGTTCATTCCAAAGTATGTGGATAAAATCTGTTTTCTCTCCCACACTCTGATGACATCACGACCTGCTGCGTTGATCAGTGTTGCATCATTCACACCAATTACGTACACTCACCATGTCAATCAACCTGTGACCACACCTTGAAAATGTATATTTAGGGATAAGGTAGATTATAGCTTAGTTGGCTTTCAACCCCCCCCCCCCATTTTTCAAAATAAAAGTAATTTTTTGTTAAAAACATATTTTATCAATATTTAAATGGCTTTAATTGTATATTACAATTGAAATTGAACCTTCACTCTTCCTCTCAAAGCCCAAGTATTAACACTATACTGTACTCCTGTAGCTTTGCTGTTATTTTTTTGTTGATGTTGTTTTTTTTAATAGGATTGCTAGGAAGCTGTTCCTGTTTCCTGGTCTGGAGCTCTTCCTCTCTCGACTACCTGCATGCGATGCTCCTGACGAATTACATCACATGATGCTCTTAGGAAGATTTATTCAGGATTAAGTATTCCATGGAGTATCATACACAAGTCCTCATACTGGTATTGGTATCGGTGCGATTTACAATATCCAGGCTCATGCAAATGCATTCTGCTTTCATTCTGTGTGTGTCCTACAAGGTTATAACACCATGGGGAACATCACAGGTGAGCAGGAGGTTTTGCATGCTTTCGGGCCTTGTTACTGTAAGAACAATCGTCAGAAATTCTGTTTGCTTGTGTTCACCATAGATTGATTGGATGCAGCACTAAGCCTCTACAAACAAACAAAATGAAAGGCAGAGCATTGGTGATGAATCTGAATTTAGCAAAAAAAAAGTACTATTGGAGACAATCGCTTACAGGATGAGAGTTTGAGGAACAACTCAGAAAATGTAATAAATATTAAGTCAGCATTAATGCTAATGGCTGATATTGCACCTCCTTTCCAAGATTGTTAAAGCTAGAAGTAATTGTAGACTATTAATAGACTATATATATATATATATAATAGATTACAAAATGTCCTGATGTGATAAGTCACATTGAGGATTGTACAATAATCTGTTTGCACAAGCTCCTCACAGTATTTTGCATGATGCACACAGCAGATATCCATCGAAGCAAACAATTCAATGGTTTATTCTCTGTGTCTGTCCTCCGTGCATCCATTTAGTAGATCAGGCTCCCAATGAAGCACACAATAACTCAATTGCACTTGCAAAGCTTGAGTAGATGTTTTAAAAGAACATATACATATGTTATGTATGTATTATATGTATATTATTTATTATGCTTTACTTTCACTGATTTGGCCCAGGCAAGATAACACTGAGTTGTGTTTAATCCTTGAATTAAAATAAGTTTAACACACCTGCTGTAAATCCTGTAAATCTAAACTTTTAACACGAAAACTACTGTCAATGCTGCATTTGGCTCAAATTATACTTGACCTTGACATTAAAATGTAGTCTTTCATACCAATCAGGGAACATGTATTTCATGTGTGGTTAAATTAATTTGTGTATAAAATATGATTTCAGCTCAAGACAGTCCCCACATCTCTGTCCTTTCCATCACCTACATTGGTAGATGTTGGATGCAGTGACGAGCAGTCAGGAGAAGCATCAGCAGTAAATTGACCCTCCTTTCTTTTTAACGCCCAGATGACCGGCTGGCTTGTTTACATGAGCGAATAGCTGATCGCTCTCAGGCCAGCCTGCAACACTTCTTCGTAAACATGTTTTGCTGTGAAGCTCTCCTCTGTTCAATATATTTATAGACTTTTTGATATTGCTTGTAAATATTAATATTTACAAGCCAGTAACTTTCTTGTTCAATGTGTTACTAGTCCCTTAATATTCTGTACTATTACTATTATGTGGAGCAACTGGAAATATTTTCTCTCCATGAGTAAAGAATGCTACTATGAGATCTGAAAAATAACCTGTTAACTGCAGCCGATCAAATGGAAAATATTTTACTCTGTTGGGTTCATATATTTTTGAATCTGATTCTGATTTGAGTCAAAGCCATAAAACTCACGGCTAGGAGCCCCTATAGTCAGAGTTAGACTCCAAAACTTAGCATTGTATAGCCAGTGGGCTATAATTGCATTGTCCAACAATTAGAAACTATGAATTAAATCTAAAGCTGTGTATATATTGCATAAAAAATCACTTTTAAATTGTGTTTGCAGGCATACCTTTGACGCTTTTTTGTTTTCTTTTGTATGTTGCTTACGTTGCTTTACTATGAGTTAACAAGAAGTACTTTGTCGTAACGTTGAGAGAATATTGGTGCGTTGATGTACAATGTTGGAAAGAAATGTAAATGCTGTTATACTGAAGTCAAATATCAAAGCATCTGCTTGGATTGCAGATGCTGCCATTTTTTTTCTCAGCTTTTTTTTTTTTTAATTCTCTTGAGTATACTGCTGTTGAAATCTATATTTTGGAGTTCGAGTTTGGTAAGACAGAGAGCCTGCTATACAAAACTCACTTTCAAGAAACAACTCTCAGAGCCAACAGTAGTATTTCGGAACCCCCCCCCCCCCCCCCCCCCCCCCCCCACACACACACACACACACTCTATTGTATCACAAACACTCACTCAAAATATTAATAAAAAAAACAAGACATCTCCACTGTAGATCTATAGTATTGAACACTCACACTTGATTGAACAGTAGGTGGCAGGTTGTTTTTTCTTCTCTCTGTCCATTACCCCACTGATCTAATTTCACTTCCTCACAATTTTCTTTATTTTGTCAAACAACTTTGTCTCAGATCAGGTCTTATTCGAACAAATGCCTATCCAAGCAAACCTGTTATTCTGTGAAGTAAGAAACTAGTTTATCTGCCTTGCCTCCAGGGTGAATAAAGTATTGTGCCGTGTTGAGGTGTGGAGGAGGTTGCAGCAGGGTCACAGAGTTGAGTGGATTTAATTTAGCCCATATCCTAACATGTCTAAGTACACTTGTTATTAATAGGATCACTTTACTGGGTTTTCCATGAGCCTTTACATGCGTTTGCATGAAAATGGTTTTCAGAAGAAACTTCCTGGACATAGTGAAAGTACCGTATTTTGGTCTTTTGCATTTGCATGAAAATATATAAAATTATATCAATTAAAACATTTTTTCTTTAATCAGTTACTTGGAATTTGTGTAAGTGGGTTCGAGCTGTAATCCAATTACTCCCAGCAGTCTGCTTTTGGGGAAGAGCCACCATTTTCCTTGGCTCTTTTTTTTTAATAAATTTCAGCTCAGTGATAGTTTTCACTTTTCTTCCATCTTTTTCCTGCTGCCCTTGCTGGTGTTCGTACTCCCCCATGGCAGCAGTCGGAAATTCCTCTTTGGCTTGGTCACCCAGGATTTATGGAGGACTGGTCCATTTCTCAGGATGTGGTTCTCAGCAGGTTAGCATTCAGAAATACTGCAGGCAAGTAATGGCTCCGGTCGGGATACTGGAGGGTTTTTTCATTCCTTGATATGCAATTTGTTACATTTCAAACACAGTTTGCCGCCACTGGCCTTTGACCTGTATGCACACCAGAGTGTTGTCAATAGTGATACAGTACCGTGTGAAGTCTACTTATTCTGACCTACTTTAAAAATACTTCCTTTGTAGCCTAGGTCTGTGCTGAAATGTGGCAAAAGTTTGCTCACAAGTGAGTTTAAATGCATGAACTGGGCACACATTGAACATTATATTAGTCCCGGGATTCACTCATGCAGACATTAAAAAAAATAAAAAAAATAAACAACTGCCACTCATATATAGAAATGTGTATGATTAATTATTTGCCAGTATTGTGGAGCGCAATGCTATTTACTTTATTTTGCATGTTAAAACACCTCATTAATCTGATTGCTGTTATCTGCTGTCATTAGAAAGAGTGGCATTTGCGTCTGCTAATGTGTAGCGTGGCTTTAATTGAATTGACTAATTAAAGTTGAGTCTGGTGGAATAAGATCTCTTCAGCTAATGAGTGAACCTGAAATAGCTCAATTAAATCAAATTGACAGTGTTAAACTCTACTCGGTATTTACCTCCTTCATCTTGATGAGGAAAAATAAAATCTCTCAACTCTCTCTGTTTCATATATGTCTTTATTTATTTATTGAACAAACAAAGCAACTTGGATATGGGAAAACTTCTTGACCCACAGTAGCACAGCTGCCAGAGGTCAGCTCACATATTACCACCGCCATCATGTAAGAGGTCCTCATATAATGTCACTGCAGAAAAGATCATCCACACAAACAGAGGCATTTCTATTTTTCTTGGCTGATAAATAACAAACCTTCGAAGTCCTGCACTTGAATAGGTTCACATCACAAGTCTCTTCATAGATCAAGAGCAGCGAGGACGAGTGATAAATTCTAAGTACACCACGTCATTGAAACACTGACGTCCAACAGATATCTCTCAGGAACAGCTACAAGAAAGAGAGACAATTCCTTTTCATTTTATATTTATTCTCTTCAGGCAGTGTTTTTTTCTCAGTATGAGGTCTGAATGGCTGAGATAGTCCACACTCTCGATAACTGGAGACACCAACTACAGATCTTCACTTTTATTATGCGATTAACATCAGAGATTCTTTAATGAAAATGAACACCACTTCACAACAATTCTTCAACACTGAATGGTTGGTTTAATTTGTGACAAATCTTGTAGGCGTCTAATGATGAGCCATTTGGTTCAGACTTTGTCCTTTTTTCCCTCCGCCTACCTTTTGTATGTCCTCGTGTAATTTACTCTTCTAACTCACTAAATTTACCTTTTGTTTGTTCATATTTGCAGACTTTTTCCCTAAATATAGCTACCACGTCTGCTCCTTTAATTCATGTTATGGCTTCCACCTGAGGTCTTTCTTCAATAATACAATACTGCTTATTCACTGAGGGATTTAGGTTTATACTGACTGCACTCTGCAGACGGGGTTAAATTGTGACCACTCAGTGTGTGGTTTGGACTGAAATTATGGACAGAAAAACTCTAAACATTGCCTCGGGCCATTTTTCAGAAGCAGAACGTACCGTGGGTATGCAGAATCTGTCATCGAAGACTCGGTTGCTGCGGTGCAGTACCAGGCATGTGTTTCAGCATTAACCATAACCCTAACCCATCTACAGACAGGATCTTTCCCTCATAATGCTAACGTGACTATTTTTGCTGCTTGGCGTCTATTCCGGCTGTTTTGCTGACTGATTACGAACAAACTTTGACCACCGTTTTCCATATTCATTTGACATTACATCAGGCCCTTTCTGTTTGAATTGATCAAAACAGAGTAAACATGCATTTGTTTTCTTTTTTGCCCCTTGTCATCTATTACTCACATTAATGGAAAAATAATTTTTAAACAAGGCGAAGCCTAAAGTACCTCCTGCTTGTGACTGGAGGTGAAAAATGTGATGAATGTTTTCCTAGGGTTGTCATTCTTTTTTTTAGGTCAGTCTGGCTCTTAGTCAGTCATCACTCTCCATAAAATATATATAGAAAATACAGAACCACAATTTTCAGGAGCAGATAAAAATCGGAACGTTTTCTCAAATATACCATATATATATACACATATATATATATATAAATTGCAGTTATTTACATGGTGTTGTGTATTTCTACATGTGAATGTGTGTCATATCCATGTCTCTATGTGTATGTGTTCACATTTCTGATTAAAATGTTGTAATATATATGATGATATAAATAAAGCTTGATATTCTGGTTGGTGTACTGGTCGTTTGGTAATTATCAAAATGTGGTGTCAGATTGGGTTAGGCATGAAATCACTCGGCTATTCTTATTAGTCACATAGGTGCACTTCCTTACATGTTACTTTAAATACATAAACTGTATCGTGTTTGTTTAAAAAAATAAAATAAAATCATGTCTTTGTGCATTGCAAGGAACAGGAGAGAGCTGTGTTTCAAATTTCAAATCCCACCACCACCATGGATTTTGGCCCTTCGCTGTCTAGTTTTTTCCCCACTCCTATCACTCATCTCTCTCCATTGCTCATATTTAAATCACTACAAGTAGTCAAAGTCTATTGGTAATTCAAAGACATATGGACTTCTGGTCTATTTCAATACCATTGTTGTTATTTGCATGGAAGCGACTTATTTCACTCCCCTGAATGTTATCCCACATGTTAAACGTAATGACTTTCACCCTGAGGCAACAGGCATGCCAGAATCCAAAAGATGCCATGTGAGCTGGCTAATGGCACCAACATTAAAACCATCCAGCATCTGGCCTCCTGTGCATGAACACATATGTCTGAGTTTCTCTCCAGTTTAACCAGCAGGGCCTCAGGCTCATGGACTAAAACGGAATACGTTAGCAATGCCAATAGGGTGAGCGTAAAGAATAATTGACCATGCTTCTCTTGTATTTTGCCCTGTGATAAGTCACGTTTCACAGTGGGAAGTAATCAATTATCACATGCAGTTTTAATGTGTTACTAAAAGCACAGTATTTTTCATCCATATGCATGTACTACACAGTTTTAAACGTATTGTTATTTTATCTCAGGCTTATGTATGATGTACCTTATAAAATGTACAGTTTAAAAGAAAAACTCCTAATACATCGATAAAACATAAAACCGAAATAAGTCACTTCAGGCTTTCAATTGTGTTTGACTTTAGAGATGTATGATATGAAGAAATGTGTTGATAAGCATAAAAAAATATGCTCCTTGAAGGCTTTGCGTTGCCTGGTTTTGGGATTGAATTTTTTTCTTTTTCTCATAGTTGTAACTTCATCACCCACTGAAGTCTGCACAGTGTTGGAGACGCTTGTTTACAATCCCAGAGAAAGTCTCAGAAATTGAGTCAAGTGGGTTTGCCAAAGCGGAGGTGGTAAGAAAACAAGATATGCTGTAATCCAGAGCGAAGAAAGTGGAAACAGAGGAAAGAAGCAGATGGTGAAAACAGAAATCAGACTACAATCAACAGAAATAGACTCAAAAACAAAATGCAACAAGAGGAAATAGAGATGAGAAAGATAGAGTGATCAGAATAGACAGGGAGGGAATTAGAAACGTAGAAAAAAAAGTGAGGTAAAAGGTGGAAAATGAAGACATAAATGACAGCCAAAAATCAGAAAATTGGAAAGAGAAAGAGTGCAGTTTGACTGATTAGCAGTTCACATTGTCCCACCAGATGTTTCCAAATGCAAATTTTGCTCTTCCAAAATTACTCCACATTAACCTGACTGTATTGTTACAGATGTGGTTCTATTGGCAGCCGCCTTGATTTACACCCAGGCTCCAGGCAGCCTCGCCTCCCAGGACCCCCTCCAAAGCAAAAGCTTCTGCAGGGACAGAAGGGCATCAGCAGAAGAAGAAGCGAGCTGGGCGTATAGTGGAATAAACATGGCAAGAGAAGAAGACACCATGTTGTTCCATATGACTGTATTCCAGGCGTCCGGCTTTAGGAGGGAAGTTGGACGCTTCCCTGCCCGGCTGAACGGCTGAGTAATGTGGAGCGTGCATTCTCCGTCCTCTGGAATTAGTCACCACCTTTTCTCTCTTCACTCGCTATCTCTGTTTCCTTTCAGCTCCCAGCAAACTGTGGAAAATGTTGGCAGTAGACAAAAAGACACTGCTTTAATCAATACCAAAACAAGGCCTTGACATAAAAGCAGACGGAACTGCAGAGATGGAGAGGGACTGAGACAGACAAAAAGGAAGGCCTCAGATGAGTTATTTTGGCCTTGAGCACAAATTGCATCGGAAACCCAGTGACTCTATGGAGGCAACGGAAAGACAAAACAGAAAACAAAAAAACCCACCGGTAACTGGCAAGGAGAACGAGCAGAACCAAGACGAAGGATGTCCCCACCCCAATTGCACATGTGGGGGATGGCATCGCTTATACTTTCAAGAGCAGTTCCGAGTGTGACAGTGTCTGGATAATAAAACCGTAAAACAATGGCCGCAATCACAACCAGGCATGTGTAATTTCAAGGAATATTCGTGATCATTCCTCATCTGCAGACTTTTATTGTCATCATCTGTGTATCTATAAGCCAAGTAAGAAAATCTGTATTGTGTCACCAGAAATCAGGCTTTGAAGGTCGGCCTGCCGATGAGCATTTATAGTTGCTGGAAGAGGCAAATTGATGGACTTGTTTCATAAATCACTCCGTTAAAGGCACTGGCTTTTATACTCTTCTGAAAGCAAAAGAAAACAATACTGGTCAGACCTTGCACATGGGTGGAAGTAGGCAGTGTTCCGCTGGTCACTGAGCAGCTGAATAGATGCAGTGGGGAGTAAGTGAGTGTCTTGCTTGAGGACACGTCAACAATAATTGTTGTGGGAGCACGGAGTATTCCACTTCGCTATTACTGAACAGGTTTCCTTGCTGCTGTGGAGATTCAGGACAGGTTTATGAGCCAGCAGTGCCCTCAAGGCTTTGCACGCTCTATCCCAAAGAACACCGTTTAGAGATGGGAGACACCAGGAGAGCACACTGAGGGTGGAGGGCCTTAATGGGCTAATAGAGATGAATATTTTCGCGTGTTTTCAACCACAGTGACATGGCGTGCGTTCTCATCTCATAGGAGTTATAAAACAGCTGATTATTTCAAATACATTGCAATCAAGGATACTGAAGCTTTTTATTATAAAACATTTGATTAATCATTAATGACAGTATGAATCAATATATGTGACAATGGAATGAGAAATAAATTTTAAATATGCAGTTTGAAAAGAATTAATTATTGTAGTTATATCATCCCTTTATGGTTCCAGATAGCAATTTGAAAAGGAGTCATTGTGTTTTTAATTTCTTAATAGATATTTTGAATACATTTTATGATTCATGCTTTTAAAAAAAAACATTTAGAACAAATTTAAAGGGACCAATAACTTTTACATTTAATTATCTTTTTGCCTCTTTTTGACACTAAAAGCTCATTTAAAGCTCCTATTTAACAGCTGCCACTTCCGATAGTTTGTTTGGTGAGCAGATATGGATCAGTGAAAGAAAAACCTGCAAAAATGGTGAAAGGCGACTGGCCAGCTTGCACATGCTACAGCAATTGAAGCCAAATGTTTTGCTTTGTTGTGGTCGCAGATTCATCATCAGGTCAAATTTAGTAGACAGCTGTGCCTCCGCTGGACAACTCTATAAAGTGTGAAAATAGAAAATGACATCATAGAAAATAAGAGGAAATAACAGGCAGCTTCACATTGTTTTCAGCACTTTAACAATTAGTGGAAAAAAACATTAAAATATGGTTGTTGGAATTATTAAAGCACTTCCCAAACTGTGTCGTGCTGCTTTTTTTTTTTTCTTTTCTTTTCTGTTGTGTTTAACAAATTTTTTTTTTGTGTTTAACCCATTTTTTCCTCCCAAATGAAATAATGGCCAAATGTTTTAGTGGAGTGTGTCTGAAAAAAAGACATCGTGTTAACTTTCAGATTTATTGCTTCTGCTCTTTCACTTTTGGCCGAGACCAGACAAATCTGATGCACTGACCCGAAGCAGAATAATCACTGAGTTGTAACTTACTAAATTTGTGAGTCTTTCATTACAGGATCAACTACAGAAGAGCAATAAATTCAGGAATACAAATAGACACCAACTATTAACATGGCCCCCCCCGCACCATTAAGCAATCCTAAGACAAAGTACTAACATGTGTTGTTCCTCCTAACCTCCCTGGTTTGCTACTTCAGCTTGACCATAAGCAACTGTCGTCTATCAGTATCGTGGGTAGAAAAAAAACAACAACAAAAAAAGGGCTTTGAGTGCCTGATTCTGAGGGGAGCATCCATTGGGTCGTCTTCTCTGCTCATCCCCTTCTCATTCATTTTACCCTTACTTCCTTTCGCTCTCAATCTCTTCTTCCTCCATCTCTCCATCGCAGCCCGGGGCTCCTTCTAATCGTCCTCTGCTGTGCTGATTGGACTTTTCATTAGTCAACTCCCCAAGGTTCATCGTGACCTCCTCTGGGTCACTGCCTACTGATTATAGCCTTTTCTTTTTTTATACATCTTCTCAGCTCCTTGAAGAAGGGGTGGCGTGAAACTGACACGATGTGTCCCCATCGGATCAAAAGACCAATCTCGTCAGGCAAGTTGAGGTGCACTACGGCACTTTTAGGACACTGTAAATTTACTTTGAACTCCTACCCCATACAGTTGTTTTTATTGTTAATAGAGTGCTGGCAGTTTTGCTGGGAGGTTACAAGGATTGTGGGCATACGGCGCTGTGTTATGCTGCAGTAAACTCTGCCATGAAATACTGTGAGGGGAAGGATTAAAATTGGACTCTACCATGTCGGCTACTGCTTCAGATGGTTAGAGCTGTCTCTACATATTTGTTGGTTGACGCAAAAACCTTATTGGATCTTGAGCATTACCTACCGCCCATGACATGTCCTTGGAAGTCAACAAACCACCTATAACTCAGTTTCTGAAGGGATTTTAATGATGCGGCTATGCCACAAGCTGCCAGCGGTGCTTACAAATCTGACGGGGTTGTGTCTAAGATGTGCACTGGAATTAGAAGTGTGTGTGTGTGTGTGTGTGTGTGTGTGTGTGTGTGTGTGTGTGTGTGTGTGTGTGTGTGTGTGTGTGTGTGTGTGTGTGTGTGTGTGTGTGTGTGTGTACGTCTGTGTACGTCTGTGTACGTCTGTGTGCATGTTGGAGGGAGACATGTTTTTACCATCTGACTAGCCATGACCTTGTCCAAATGAAGCCATAACCCCCCCCACCAATTACACACACACACACACACACACACACACACACACACACACACACACACACACACACACACACACACACACACATGCAGAGTCTCATCTCTGTTCCCCCACAACCCCGGCACGCTCCAAAAGCTGGAACAGATTACTCCCCTGTGTGCTTGTTCTGACTCTGATTGCTGCTACATCCAGATAGGCTTTCAAGTGGCCTCCTGTGTGCACAGCATCCCATGGGATAGGGCCCAGTGCACTACACATGGGGACTATTACCCAAGCCAGCGGAGGCCTGCATGTGGCACGTCGCCCCTCCAGATTGGGCCGATGTGGCCCTCATCCTCTCCACAACCCTCTAAACACCCATTTCCACCCCCAATCATTACAGTTAATCACAGTGATAGTTCTGTCTACAGTCTCTCCCTCTCTGTCTCTCTCTCTCTCTCTCTGCAGTGGAGTGGTCATTCTCTTCTATCAGCCAGTGTACAGTGTGACAGTATATATACTGACAAGCATCGCCGGCTGAGCTTGCAGTTAGTGGGTCCAGCACAAGCTGCACACAAGCTCACACATCCATTTACACAATTTCCTGTGATTCTACCCGCATGACAAAACTGGAAAGTTGCCATGGAGTTTACTTCAACTGCATTGTATGAAGTAATAGCAGCACCTGTGTGTTATGAAGAAACTGACAGAAAAACCTAAAGTGTCTGAGCTTTTTAAACTGTGTCACTATGTATTTATTGTCAACACAACTAGTCTAAACTACTGACAATACCAGCACCTTAAAGAAAGATGAGCTTCAGTGTCATAATTACCCTTTTTTGTTTACATTCTTGATCAAGCTTTTAAGAGGAAGACATGGCCTGCAACAACAAACCTTTATGTAACTCCGTCTTAAGAACAGAAGGCTGCTATAAAAACTAAAGGAGTGCATCTCCAAAAGAATAATAAAGGTTTAATAAAAATCCCCCAAAATCTGTGATAGTTTGAAAATCCATGGCACTATTTACGGAACACCTTTTCATAATCGACCTTGTACTTGAAATCTCACATAGCTGGATAAAATAGGTGGATTTGCATTGAGACAGGCCCCAGCTGAACCGACTGTTGATGTCACTCACAGGGACGTGATTTCGAATACTCACTGGCAGACAGAGGCAAAGAACAAGTAGCTTTAATTTTTCCTGTTGCAATTTTAGGCATCAGCTGAGAGTCGAGGGACAGGAAGCTGAGGCAAAAGGCTTAACCTATGAGATGAGTCAGTTCAGCAGATCGCAGCCGCACATTGGTTCACAACCAATTAACTATGCTGTTGTTGTTAATTATTGGCCATTACAATATTGCCTCCCATTCCACATTTCCCCCCTTTCTGTACTGATGTTGTTTACTTTGATTTATTAATGTTGGATTGATGTCACACGTTGCCATTCGCTGCTGCCAAGTTGTCACATCTGAGTGCACACTTGGCAAATCTTAGTGCATACCTATGCGAAGCAAAATACACTGTTCGCATCCTGGGGAGTTTCAAGTGCGTTAGCCAGAGTGATAATGGTGCTGAAGTACTTTTAATGCCCGAATACATTCTCAGAGCTGACAAAAAATATAAATCACATTTTATTTATTTGCATACTTTATATTGTATATTCAAAACTGAAATACCTTAGTTCAATACATGTTTGTCCCTTGTATGAAAGGTGCATGCTCAGCTTAAAGTAGTCCTCTGAATCAACAGACACATAAAACAACATATGTATGTGAATTGCTTATGTGCCTGAGCAAAACAACCCAGGGAAAAACAGTAATCATGTGTCACTAAAGAACAATTGACTGTTTTATATATAATGCACAAGTGAAAAAAAATGTAATACATGTCATTTGTAGGGTTTGTGCCATGCAAACTGTTGTTGCTGTTGTGTTAGTAGTGACATTTTTTTTAAAGAAGGAAAGTGTGGCTCCTACATGGTGTTTCATTATAAGCTCTATTTCGCTCAAGCAGGCGTCATTGTGCAATGTACTTATGGCTCCAAAGAAAAGAAAAATGTTGTGATCAGGGCGAGCATTTTTCTCACATTACTCAGTGATGAAGGTCTATAGAAGTCAGGCAAAAGTCAGACAGAAAGCTTTTCGGAACAATTGGCCTGTGTCCTCAGAGGAAGGCTGGCCCATTTAAAATCATCACTTTGTTTTTGCTTGGGACTCGGGGTTACTGTGCTGCTCGTGACCTCACCCGTCACCATTTAGCTGACAGCCACAGTATAGTAACCTTGTTAGATACGGGGCTGTAATGGCTCTTCCCTCATAGATAACAATCAGTGTGTCTGTGAACTTCGATATGACACAAATATGAACAAAAGTGCAGCTCCACGGCACAGCCTGCACTGGAGAACATCAAGCATGGACAGTTTCATAGGGCAGTTCCCTGTCATAAAACCTTGTTATGTCTAGGGGAATTTCTTTGGCAATGTCTCAAGCCACTTCTAAAAATGCCAGAGTGGAAGATCTTTTTCCCTCTTTTGCTTTTTCTCAAGGCATTTCTTTTTCCTTTTTTTTTTTCTTCTGGTTTCTCGCAAAACAACTTTTCCTTGTGTCAGTGATATGTGCTGCCAGTCTTCAAAACATCACTCAATACAGATTTGAATTCACAGACGAATTGGAAACAGCTGCTCTTTTCCGTCTCGAAGGGGGCAAAGCGGGTTGTTCTCTTTCACCTTTGTTACAATTTGTAAAGTCCTGTTGGAGATCTGTGGAGGTGGCATGGCGGCAGTCTGCACTCTGTCACAACCACATCGTCTGAACTGTGAGCAATTAAATGTGAGACAGGTGAAAACAATGGGTCAAGTCTTCGCCTCTCAAATTTAGTGAGCAATGTTTGACACAGTTATGTGTCAATGCTTGGACAGCACCGTCTATGTTAAGCTATATATCTTAATAACATGACACACTGCGGTTTGATGGGGCTGAAAACCTTTCTGTATTGTTTGGACTCGAGGTTTTCTCTCAGAATATCAGACTTTCATTAGGCACATGAAGGACTTTACTAATGTTTATCTTTTTGGTGGGATCTAATTATCATAATCACCACTAAGCCTGATTTGACCCATAAATATTAACTCATTTTGGCCCAAAGGCAACTGTAGTTTCCAGAGTGATATCATTGTTATTTTACATTTATGAATAAAATAAAATTTTGGATTTGTTCAATATATTAATGTTATTTTGAACCTGGTTCTGCAAAGATTTCTTCCTGTTGGGGGGAGTTTTTCCTTTCCACAGTCCCTTATACTTGCTCATGTGTATTTGTTAGGGTTTATTTTCTGTAGAAAGCACCTAGAAATGACTGCTTTGTATTTGGGACTATTATAAATAAAGTTTAATTGAATCGAAACAAATTGAGCAGACACTTTAGAAAATCTAATGATATAAAAATGTCCCCACACATTCTTCTTGTCATATTGATGTTGCTGACTTTCTGGTCTTGTTAAAAGGAAAGTTTCATAGCAGTCATGTTTGTTTTTTTTTTAGATAAGAATACATCTCATTACACATGAAAGTTACAAAAACACGTCCAAACTAAAGAAATAGTTACATTTTTGTGTGTGTGTGTGTGTGTGTGTGTGTGTGTGTGTGTGTGTGTGTGTGTGTGTGTGTGTGTGTGTGGAATTATTTGTCCAAAAGGCTACTATGGTTGTGTCTTGCGTGTGGGCGAATGTCTTGTCAGTAATGAGAAAAGTATGATAAAAGAGGAGCCCATATTTTTCAGATTTTTATTGCTAAAACAAAGTACGATTTGTTCTGAGGCAATAAGGATGTTGGTGTTTTTTCCCTCTAAGTTACCATTCAGTGTTTCCAGGTTAACCTCTACTCCACATGCAGACCACGTCGTTCTGAGCCTCGCTGCTAGCAGCCTACACTAAAACGAAAAGGTCTAACTTCTACATTTGTGCACTAAAATGAGAAAGCCTTAGATTTAATGTTTAGTACCAAACAAAAAAAATTACACACAGACTTACGACTTGTGTAGCTTGCTAATTTGCAAAAGCTCGCTGAGCCAAAGCCTGGATTAAGAAAAAAATGGTCAATACTTCAATAGATGGCAGTGCAAAGTAATAGAGATAATGCAGAACTTTGACTCATCCTCACTCTTGATTAAAACAGTTTAATGGCGCCTCAATGAAGATGGGGCAGTTTGAAATACAAGGCACATGTCACTTGAACACAAAATGAGGATTAAACAATCACACGGTATGACGCAGGCCGGACTAACCCAGCCTGAACTATTCCCTCCCAGTTTTCCAGCTCTGTTTATTGTCAATATGGCTGGTAATGTGATATAGAACACCTCTGCCACCACTGACATGCCATCAGCAATGCTATAAATTCAAGCGAAAATCAACTACTTGGACACAGATTTGATTCCAGTGAAACTCCCTTATGCTCATACTGAGAGAGCCTGATTTATTAAGAGCCGCTTGTGTGGCACACATTTCTCTCAGGAAAAAAAAAGCATATCAATAAACCTACGTTCTAAGTGGGAATATGCTTGGCTGCTGGAAGAGGCAACTGTGCATTCGTCAAGCAGCAACCAAAGATAGTGAAGTAGTAAACAGCCCAAAATGTGATGGAAAACACTACTCCTAAAGGGCTGATTAAGCAAAGAAAAAATAAATTACAATAAAGCTACTCCCAGATTTCCCACCAATTCAGCTAATGGGGGGGGGGGGGGGTATTTTGGGAAACCAGAAAGGATTTGTGAAAACTGTGGGCTTGTGCAATTAATCTCCATATGTACAGCTGATGTGTTGCAACAAGATCCCACTGGAAGAAATAAAGGGACATGCCACACAAATTCAAACAATCTGTCCTCATTTCCTAGGCTGGAAACAAGAAGAGAGAGATTTGGGTTTTCCGTGGCAATGTCTTATCCAATTTTTTATTTTTTATTTTTTTTAAGAAGAAGGAAAAAAACCCCATACCATTTGTTTTCTTTTGGCTTCATTTTAATAAACACTTTAATGTGTTATACAACAATAGCTTTCACAGTACATTAGAGCTATCGAGTGAGTCTTGCATGTGAAGACAATGCCAGCGGACTGGTCTCCTGAAGATTCAAAGAAAAGCCAACTCTGGAATATATAAATACTCTAAAAGGCTGTAGTTGAAAGAAAGAACAAAATTGTGAATATGCTTGTAGGGGAAACACTAAAAACAGAGAACAGAGAAAGACAGTCGTCATACTGCCTGCTGAAAAATAAAATTGGCTTTCGGCACCTTAAAATATGTTTGCTTGATTCTGCACAAGAGCAAGTCTCAAAGTTAGCTTGTCATTATCACTCTGCATGATAAACTGAGTAATGAGCTTTGCCCGCTGATGGTGAAGCGATACCAGGAAGAGGATTAACTGGAGGTGGAGAGAGCAGATCTATTGATGACTTTTCTGCAGGAAGTGCCCTACTTCGTCAATCAATGACAGGCCATGTGGCGCTGATGTCAATGAGTCCTTCGCGCTGGTGGCACTGACACCTGCAGTCTGTCTCGGATCATTTCCCTTGGCCAAACTTGTACGCGGCAACACATTTTCTGCAAGCCACATGACCTCAGAGTTAAGCATGAGCCAAGAAACAGTAACTAGATATTGATATATGCTGACAATATTTGAGGAAAGCCTACACCGCGGCTGTATTTCACCTCTTGTTGAAATAAATCAGCCACAAAATGCAACCCACTTGCAGCACCGTCTCCTCCTACTCGTTCTCTTGCTAATGAGAGGGAAATATTGGGTCGATGTTGATTTCTTGTGGGATCCAAAATGACTCAATTTTCCTCCTAGATTGACTTAGGACAACAGTAACATTTACTGGGGATATTTTCTCAGTCGAACCACCGCAGTGCGACCACAAACAGTTCGAAGTGTTATTGGAAAGCTCTGCAGATAAACACTGTTTTTTGTGTCTCTCGTGTGTCAAAAATCCCACTTGCATGTGTCGCGTATTTGCATGCACGTTTGTGCTCGAGCATGATTGACTGTGTGTGTATTTGAGTGCGGGGTGCATGTGGCAACTTTAAGTATGTGTACATGTCACATGCACACACTGGAAAAATGGAAAAACAAACTTTCTTTCAGCCTGAGAATAATTGGCCCCCAGAGCCATTATGAGTGGTTCGGCCCGGTGAGGTACGAACTGGGACTGACCAACACTCTGCCACCTACCCGCAGTCAGAAAATAAATTACAAGAATTCTTTGAGTTATTGATGAATTTCTATGTTGTTAAATATTGAACAGCTTCTGACAGTCTTTTTTAAATTGATTTTGAAAAAGCATAATAATCTTCTCAAACACTCACTTTCTTTCAGGTCATACTCAAAATGTTTAACTCTTAGCAATAAAAAAAAAAAAAAAAAGGTTCCAAGAATAAATATATGAGAGACCTCAATTTGTTTTACTTTGTTCTCCGACAAGCGAGGGAATAATATGTTATAAAGCAAAGCTTTACTGTAGTGCCTATATTTCGGGGTAAAATACTCTAGATGAATTTAATACACTGAAGTTTCAGTAAGCTTGTTAATCTTTTATTTTCTTGTCCATTTCGTCAGTTAGGCAAGCTTTTGTTCTGACATTTTAAACACTATTTAGGAGAAAGAAAATGATCAGAAACGTTTTGGGAAGAGGCCCTCCATGACCAGGAGCGCTCATCACATTAATACACATAATTCAGTTAACATGCCACAAAACAACAATAACTCTTATATATGCACACTATCAAGGCATCGTGTCAGACAGGGACAATTAAAAGTCAGTTCTAAGTTAATTTTATAAGTGAATGCTTACAAACTATTTGGTAACTCCATTTATTTTTAAAGAACTAGTAACTGTAATCAAGTACCAAGACAGATTTATAAGTTCGTTCAGTTGATTACTTTGTCAGTGCAAGCCTTGGAAGTAAGATGCAACTTCCTTTAGTAAGTTGCAGCATGTGATTTACACCATCGATTCCACATCCTGATTAGAATTTTTAATTAATGATAGAGGCTAATTGCCAAGAGAGAGGAATCTAAGCGACCCCGAACAAGCGGGATGATTTGTGTTGCGGCACTGAGCCTAAGTTAATTGCTCGGCTGATTTGACTCGCCTTGCCAGAGATAATACGCTGTGCCACGTTTGAAAAATTGACCTGACTCGCTTCCTATTTGAAGATCATATAAGCCTGTGGCAGGAATAGGGGTGAGAAAAATTGGCCAGTGGTGCAAAATTGGCCCACAAGAATTAGCTCCATAGACAAAGTGAAACATATTTCAGACTTATTTTGGGTAATGGAAGTGAAATTCACAAGGTTGGGAGACGGCAGCGGAGGCCTTGCTTTGTGACAGACTCTGATACCTTGACAATAATCCCTGCTTTTCCCAGAGCAGGGATAAAGGCCACTAGGGGTATTTCCACAGCCCAAAGGCCTTCTATTAACTATTAATCTTCTCATGGAGTGCAGTAGGGGAACCGTGGAGTCACAGCTGCCATCTCACTGGCTCTTTTTTTTTTCTTGCCCCCTACTCCCCTCTTCTCCACTGTTTCCATTGGCAAACAATCCACCGCTGTGAGGTGGGCTAATTAATTTTAAATAAAATACATTGGTTATGCATAATTTATGCCAAAAGCCCAGAGCTACCGGTGTTAAACAAATACACAAGTTCCATCCTGTGTTACCAGTCACTTGTGCTGAGTGGCAAGAGTGCAGATCCTTGCCAAGGAATAAAAGTTGCATTTTTTTTTTTTTTAGCTTGTGGTTGTCCAAACCAAACAAATAACTGAAGAAGCACCATTAAAGGTGCCTGGTGTTTTTACAGTTGGCTCATTTGGATTGGCAAGATGTGGATCAAATTAAACGATTGTATGAAAACGCATGTTTTCTTGGTACACGTGCTCATTGGCAAAACTCAGTGGTACAGCCTGTGTCAAAGGGTTCATGTGCTTATGTCTGTAGAGGAGACCCAACTAGCAGTCAGGAGTAAAGTAAGCTTACCGCTAATGCACCTAAACCTTTTTCTACTATATTAGGCACAACCTAATTAATGTATTTGTTGTAAATGGATCATGAAAAATAACTTGTCATTCTTTTTCAAATCAGCTGAGCTCGGCCTAGAAAATGCCATAACAACACAGCAAAAATACTGACTCATGGGAGTAAGTAGTTTTAAGAATCAGCATTGCCTCCAACATTGTGTGACACATGCACAGAGCAATTGTTCTCAAATAGAATTGTTTCTGTTGTTGCTTCACTTTTAATGTTACTGGACAACTTCAGTTACGGGGAACCTATAAAAACACATTATGTCCCATTGGAAAGATAAAACTCTTGCCAATTGTGTGATTTAAAGTGTGTCGAAATAGATTCACCGACCATCGTTGTAACTACCACCGACTGATACTGAAAGACAAATGTTTATCAGTGGGACAAGAAGAAAAGTAATAAAGGAACTAATAGTGAGGGTGGGTGTGCAGTGCACAAGGACAGCTGTATCTTTTGAACCTCAGTTCAGTTGCTTAGCTCATGTGCTAGTCACTAAACATACATACATACATACATACATCCATCCATCCATTGTGAAACTATTTTCAGTGCAGGATTGTTGGGCTATGGATGTGATCCTTGCTGACAACAATGTGTGAAGACAGGATTTACCTTGGACAGGTTGCCAGTTCATCAAAGCCTGTCCACACACATCCACATCATCTTGCAATAATAATACAAAGTTTTACGGGTGAGCCAGTGCTGATACAAGGCTGGTAATACATCACAAACTCAAAGGTTTAAGGTTACTGTCATCAGAACCTGGCTCAAGATTATCTCCTATAAACAGGACTTTAGTAAAATCGTAAATATCAAGAGAACATCTGCTATGGGAAAACTCTGTGGCCACCAACATTTTCACCTGTGACAAAGTGACTCCTAACAAACCCACTGAAATCAGCAATCCTAAGTAATATAAAATTGATCAATTTGTACTTTATCACCAACAATAGTACTGGTTTTATTGTAATACCCTTCAACCCAGGGCAGTTACGCTGAGAGAAAAATAAGTCATGCAAATCAATATTTTTCTTCATTCATCCAGCTCAATGCCCTGGAGCTCATCCCAGCTGGTGGTGATGGGAGAAGTCAGAGTACATCCTCATCGAACACACACATGTGCATGTGTCCATGTACAAATGATTTCTTTGTTGAGTTCGTTTTTTGGTACTGAGTGAGGCAAGTGTTATTTCCATGTTGATTCAGGTTACTTGTGAAAGAGTTTTCAAGGACGAGTGAAAAATGTATACAACTCAAATCTAAAACTGATGGTTTTGGCAATCTGTTAGTAATGGCACACTTTTGTCTTTTGTCTGCGTATGTACATCTTACCATAGTCCAGTGGTGTTTACCCACCAAGGTACTGACATATCATTGCCACATGAAGGCTGTTGAAAGTTGTGGAGGACACGCATCATGGCTTTCATTTGCAGTAGTTTGATGTGGCGGTATTCTACTTTGGGCATGAAGGTGGCATCACATATCATCAGGGAACAATTTGTGACAAATGCCACAAAAAAGGAGACCCTTCTGAGTGCTGACCTTTATGTCAGAACTCCAGGCTTTCACAGTGGGCAGCCATTGGCTGACAATTTGAGGGATCGTTGGGCTGCGGTGGAACAAGAGCCCCAGTGTAACCACCGACTCAGCAGGCATTTGATGTACAGTGCTCTCACTCTTGCCTGGGTTTGTAGTTATAGTTGGATTATCATTATGTGTCAGGACTGTTATGGAGACATTAATGAGAGATTTGGGTACATTAAAGACATTTGTTTAATCTATTTTCACCATTCAACAAGAAGAGGAAGTACAGTCAGGTGTAAGAATATGCCCTGTCAATACAGTCTGCTGATAGTAGTTGAGTCGTCCATGAGAGTCGTTCTGCCTTCGCTGCACATGTTGACCTTCTTAATAACAGCCGTACAACAACATCATACAGAAAATACAATACAAGACTCAAAGTGAGCTTTATTAAAAGTCCGAAGTTAACAGAAGGTTCCCAGGCTTGTTTTCAAAGAACTCTGAGATGGAACTATGAAGCAGATTTCTTTGAGCTTCCAACAAATATTAAAGAAAAAAAAGAAGAAAAGAAAACTAAATAAACTAAGCTAAAAGCAGTTGTTTATTGAGTCATTCTGATTCCATGAACAAAAAGCAGGTTTGATCCAGATGACCTGAGCAGTCTGGATGGTTTGCAGCAGCAGAAGATCTAAAGACACTCAGTTCAGTAATCTCCATGTTGGTTAAATTATTGTTGCAATATTTCATTTAGGTGTTTCTTCTCACAGCCCTTTTATCTTTTCACAACGCTGTAGCATTTTAACACATTTTCTGCTGTGGAAAAGCAAAAGACTAGCTTTGCTTTCCCTATAAAGTGGCCCACCTGAGAAAAGAAACCAACCAATGATGAGTATATTTATTGTTTTGATGTTAGTGATACATTAAAAAATGACAGTCGTCAAAAGGGCTGTGATGAAAAAAAAGTGAGGTGGGCAGAGAAGCAAAGAGAAAAATAGTGTGGGGTTAAAAAAAAAAAAAAGAAGAAAAAGAAACATTCCCATGCTGGCCCTGTTAATTGCACACAATTGGAAACAGATGCACAGTCGCAGTGACGTTATCTAAGTAGACCTTGAAAGTCTTTCTGGTTTGAATGAAAGAGGAGTCGAAAGACTTGAGGACGGGTGAGATAGATAGGAAGGATGGCTGAGAGAGATGGGGGTGGTCGAATGCTGTTCTGCCTTTAGAGTTAGCAACACAAAATTGAGGTTTCAATCAGAGAGAGAGAGAGAGAGAGAGAGAGAGAGAGAGAGGTGACTATGTGAAGCTTGCATTTCTCAGATGTGTGTAGTCATAACTTCTCCTTCTCATAGCCTACACATTTTCACATATTTGAGGGAGGAAATTCAGATTCCAAGACTTCACATGTTAATTAAATCGAATATTTAACACCACAAAGTCTGAAGGCACTAAATTAAGTTTAAACTGAACATCAAAATAATTTTGCTTGTTTGCTTGAAGTTTTACTCAGTTGCAAGCAAAATATAACAGGTCAAAGAAACCAAATGTTACTTTCTGATTGACTTGTCAAATTCCATGTATGTCTTTCTTGAGTTTAGTTGAATAAATCATGTTTGAACAAGAAATATGTTGCAATGTTGATTCCAATAATATTTTACCTAACAGACTGCTTTGACTTTCAACATTAACTGGCCAAAAGAAGAAGCAGGAGTACATCTCAAACTGAACATCCACAGCCTGGACACTCAATGTGTAATGCAGTCGCTCACACCGAGACTCCCAAGTTACCTCTGAGTCTGACCTTTATTCATTTAAAGGTTTTTGGTTCAGTTTCTGAGGGAAGCCACCTCCTGTGCCAGGGCTGCACGATTTGTGATTAGCGGGTGGATCTTAGAGCGATGGGGCCCGAGGGCCTTCGCTCTTATAATTACACTCCATCCCTGGAGAGGGACCCTCGAGTGACAGCAGTGGAGCTCCCATTTTTACCAGGTCAGATTCTGCGATTGAGCACATCTTGTACTCTGCCAATGGCCCTTTCCTTTTAAAGAGCAATTCCCTGGGACCTTGGGACATAGGGACCAACTCCATATTGCCAGCAGGCACCTATTCTCCAACCTACTTTAATGCTGTGAGGCCACCACTGTTGTGCTGCTTTTTCCTGCTTTTAAATAATCACCAAATGTGTGAAAATCTACAGTGTTTGCATTTTTGTTTTCCTTCCGTCCTTTGAGGGTAAAAC